>NW_009617849.1:0-31850 GCF_000690535.1 Cariama cristata
CCACCAACTGGATTTAACTCCATTCACCGTGACTCTTTGGGCCCAGCTGTCCAGGCAGTTTTTTACCCAGCGAAGAATACACACATCCAAGCCATGAGCAGCCAGTTTCTCCAGGAGAATGCCATGGGAAATGGTGTCAAAGGCTTTACTAAAGTCTAGGTAGACAACATCCACAGACTATTCCTCATCCTCTAAGTGGGTCACTTTGTCATAGAAGGAGATCAGGTCAGTCAAGCAGGACCTGCCTTTCATAAATCCTTGCTGACTGGGCCTGATCACCTGGTTGTCCTGTAGGTGCCATGTGATGGCACTCAAGATGATCTGCTCCATAACCTTCCCTGGCACAGGCATCATATTTGCCAACTTCCATTCAACAGGGACCTCCCTGGTTAACCAGAACTGCTGATAGATGATTGGAAGTGGCTTGGTGGGCACGTCTGCCAGCTCCCTCAGTACCCTTGGGTGGATGCCATCCAGCCCCATAGACTTGTGTGTGTCCAGGTGGTACAGCTGGTCACTGACCATTTCCCCTAGGATTATTGGAGCTTCATCCTGCTCCCTGTCCCTGTCTTCCGGCTCAGGGGTCTGGGTATCCAGAGAACAGCTGGTCTTACTCTTAAAGACTGAGACAAAGAAGGCATTACGTACCTCAGCCTTTTCCTCATCCTTTGTCATTATGTTCCCCCAACATTCAATAAAGGATGGAGATTCTCCTTAGCCCTCATTTTGTTGCTAATGTATTTATAGAAACATTTTTCATTGTCTTTTGTGGTAGTAGCCAAATTAAGTTCTAGTTAAGCTTTGGCCCTTCTAATTTTCTCCCTGCACAACCTCACGACATCCGTGTAGTCCTCCTGAGTTAGCTGCCCCTTCTTCCAAAGGTCATAAACTCTCCTTTTATTCGTGAATTCTAACCAAAGCTCTCTATTCAGCCCAGCCTGTCTTCTTCCCCCTTGGTTCATCTTTCAGCACGTGGGGAAAGCCTGCTCCTGTACCCTTAAGATTTCCTTCTTGAAGAAGGTTCAGTCTTGCTGGACCCCTTTCCCCTTCAGGACTGCCTTCCAAGGGTCTCTGTCAACCAGTCTCTTAAACAGACCAAAGTCCAAGGTGGCAATTCTGCTGATCCCCCTCCTTACTTCTCTGAGAATCAAAAACTCTTATCATTTCAAGACTGTTGTCCCAAAATGGCCTCCAACCATCATATCACTTACAAGTCCTTCTCTGTTCACAAACAACAGGTCAGTGGGTGCCTTCCCTAGTTGGCTCCCTGACCAGCTGTGTCAGGAAGTTATCTTCTACACACTCCAGGAACCTCCTAGGCTGTTTTCTCTCTGCTGTGCTGTATTTCCACCAGACATCTGGTAAGTTGAAGTCCCCTACGAGAACAAGTACACTCATGAGAGTTTGTCCAGCTGCTTATAGAATATTTGCTTTACCTCTTCATCCTGTTTGGGTGGTCTATAACAGACTCCCAGCATGATATCTACCTTGTTGGCCTTATCCTTGGTTGTCACCCATAAACACTCAACCCTATCATCACCATCAGTAAGCTCTAGACAATCAAAACTCTCCCTAACATACAGGGCTACCCCACTGCCTCTCCTTCCTTATCAATCCCTTCTGAAGATTTTATAGCCATCCACTGCAGCACTCCAGTTGTGCGAGTAACTCCACCATGTTTCTGTGATGGCAACTATGTCATAGTTTTCCTGCTGCACATTGGCTTCCAACTCTTCCTGATTGTTGCCCGTGCTGCATGCATTGGTGTAGATGCACTTCAGTTGGGCTATTGATCACACCACCTTTTTTTTGGGGAAAAACCTTAATTCCTACATGACCATTCTCAGGAACTTCCATGGTTTCTAACACATCAATAATCCTTGCATCTTTGCTACCATATGGATCTCTATCCCCTGCCTCCACTGAGACAGCAGACAGAAGGATGTTGCTAGCACATCATCCCTCAAACATTGGTGTGATGCCCCTAGGCTTATCTCTTGTGAGCCTGGTTTTATCCCTTTCCCCCTTCAAATCTAGTTTAAAGCTCTTTCAATGAGCCCTGCTACCTCCTGTGCAAAGATCCTTTTTTCCACTTTGAGACAGGTGTACCCTACCTGTTGCCATCAGGCCTGGTATCGTGTAAATTGACCCGTGATCAAAAGACCTAAAATTCTGCCGGTGACACCAGGCTCAGAGGCAGGTATTGATCTGCTGGCTCTTCCTGTTTCTTTCCTCATCATTCCCTGCAACTGGAAGGACAGAGAACACTACTTGTGCTCCTAATCCCTTAACCAGTCATCCCAAGGCCCTGAAGTCTCTCTTTATTGCCCTCAGACTTCATGTTGCGACTTCATTGCTGCCTACCTGAAAAATCAGTAATGGGTAATAATCCAAGGGCCTAACTAGGGTAGGAAACTTTCTCTTCACAACTTTAACCCGGGCCACAGGGAGGCAGCAGACTTCTCTAAGAAGCAGATCCAGTCTGCATATTGGGCCTTCTGTTCCCTTCACAATAGAGTCTCTTATGACAATGACCAGTCTTTTTTTCCTTTATGGAAGCAGTTTTGTTGTGGGGCACAGGCCAACTTAACCTTGCCAACACCTCCAACCTAGATGAGCCATCATCCTCATTATTGTTCGGTTCCACTTGCAGAGCCTCCTACCTATTATGCAAGGGCACCTGGGAAGGTGGGATATTCACAGAGGATGTGTGCCTCTGTGTTGGTTGAAGATACAATAAAATTCCACAGTGCATTTTCTAATAGTCCAAAAATCTAAATTGTTTCAAATTGTGAACACTGATATAATTTCATATTTGAAAAAGGAAGCTTTTATGGTGTTCAGAAAAGGTTGCATACATATCTAAATAAGTTAATGAATAGACACCTAATTTAGTAAATTAATCGTAGGAATAAATTTGGATATTTGCTTATGAATTTGCAACATTAGGTCTCCAGTTTCAGTACACTGGGAGGAGTGAGGGTTCCGTAATGTGCTTTGTGTACTTCAAACACAATATTATCATTAAAAGTAAAAAATTAAATCCCACAAGGTATTTACCAATTATTTGTAACCAGTGTTTTGTTTTACCCAGATTACAAAAGTACTTTTAGTTTATTTGTTTGTTCACCCTAGAAAACATCAAACTCCCTCAAATCTTTAAATTTAAAACATGTCTGGAAAGAAATTATGTAAAGATATGATCTAAAAGTTTTCACATTCTCAAGGAGAAGTATCTCTGCCTTTAAAATGAAAAGAAAATAAAATTAGTGTTATTCTTTTCATAGGTCAAAAATCTCTTTTCTTTGCACACCAATCTTACCTCCAACTGTGACAAATCAGGTATTTTGATTTCAGAGAATATTATGCCTCCTCGTTGACTAATGTATCAGTAGAGATCTTATTTAGAATTCAACTATATATTTCTGGGTTTGCAAGATGCAAAGTAAATTTTGTACCAAAGGAAATGTATTTAAATTACAAATAGATGAAGATGATACAAATATAAAGATTAAGTTTGATATATAGACTACATATATGTACAGATATATGTACTACAAAATAGCCCATTATGTTGGTTATTGCTATGTGGCACAAAATAGGAAAAGGATTCTTTCTTTTTTTAATGTAATGTCCTGTATTTAGTACTACCAATTCCTATTACAGAAAGTACTACATTTCTACATTATTTCTCTTTTTTTAATCCTGTTTCTATGGTAACTATTATAGCTGCAGTTTGTTAAAACATTTGCAAACACTATTCTGTTGGTTATTATAATCAGATATATGTCCAAATATAAAGTTATTGAACCAAGGAAAAAACCTGAAAACTTGGTTCCATATCTAGTTATACAAAAATACAGATGAGGTTAAGAGGTGAGCTTTCATGTAAATTAAATTTCTGTAAATGTTGCAAAGGTAAGAATAGCTTTCAAATTGCCAAAATCTGCCATAACATCTTATCTAAAAGAAAAATTAAAGAATTAACTTGGCCAATAAAAGTGTTGTTTCACTCAGAGATCTGTGTTATTCAATAGACCCTTAAGAGTGAGAGACATAGAACATAAATGCTAGTAAACTAAGATGAAGTCGTATTAAAGTGGATGCTTGCATTAGTATATTTAATAAGCACATCAATTTCATTTGAAGATTTCATGCATCATGCATAATCTGACATTTCTTCTTCCAAAGCACTTATTTTAACTCATAATATCATTGTAGGATCGCATAATTTGCACGGACAGGAAGTTTCAAAGCTGTTTCAAGAAAAGAAGTGTACATCCTAGCAGATGTAATAAGGCCAGCAGGTTATATCTACATCTAGAATACAGGTAGATTGAAGTATCCAGTTTCAAACTAAACACTAGCACTTATTTATTTTCTTATTGGGTTTTTTGGGTTTGGTGTTTTTTTAGTTTTAATACTTTAGCTTTAGTATGTGTTAAAGGTTTGGGGTTTGTAGTTGTTGTTGTTTTATTTTTCTTTATCCATTTAATTTGTCATTATATTCAGAAAATTGTCAATTTTACAAAATTGCAGTTTCTCCAGACAAGCCTGACTTCAGGCATTTTCTAACGGTTTAGGGTATATGGTCACGATTGTGTCTTCCATCCACAGAAAAAAGATGTTTTAAGTTCTGAATCACAGAATTTAAGTAAATGCTTAGAAATCATAAAGCATAGACAATTTAACGTGCAGAAACACATCTGAATTCTTTTGCCTGGTGGCAAATGAAAGACGTTTGATCTCATACAAACCTCACACTAATTTATAGGAAGTTAACAATACAGTTTGCAACCTATACATTATTATTTGTTGGCTGAGAATATCTGCGGGATCAATTGGGCTATGCCCTTATTTATTTCTCTACAACTAGACAGGTCCAAACAAATTCTCATTGCTTAGAGGAATATCAGTTACAGATAACAATTTATATTAAAAAGAAAAAAAAACCCAAAACCCAGCATATCATATCTCATAGAGATTAAAAATGCACCATAGGCAATAAGGTCAGGCAGTAGTGTGTCGAATGTCAATTTCAAAATTTTAAATGTAGGAATATCAGGACTGGAAGAGTTGGACTTGTCCTCTGTCAGGTGTAAATCCTAACATCTAGTTGATTAATAAAAAAGCACATTTATAGAAATAAACAAACAAAATTTAGAAACAAAATCAAGGCAAATAAAATCTACTGTCTACTGCAAAGCACTGACATTTCTTGACTTTCAGGAGTTGCAGAGAGGATTTAGTTATATGACCTATTCCTTTGTCATTCAGCAGTGCACATCATGTTCCTCAGTTTCCCTGCCATTAGTTTCCAACTCTGACTTCCTTTACACCATTCTCATTTTCATTCATACAATTTTCTCCATTACTAAATGATAAAAGGTGAGATTTTTCTCTCACTTTAAGCTTGGGAATCCATCTAGAAGGCTGCTATATTCTTTCCTACAATGTTTGTTACTATAAAGATTTCTCGTTTAAAGAAAAAAATCAGGGAAAAAAGGATATTCTTCTGAGGCACTTTTTTTTAAGATTTCTTTAACCTCATGTTAAGTGTAAACAAACCCTAACCAGAATTTGAGTTTGAATATCAAATATCATTAATATTTTCAGATAGTTAAGACATTAGGAGATTATACACCCCATTAATGCCTATGTAAATACCTGTTATTTCAAGATGCACGACTATATTAAAAATGAAACTACAAATTATTCATCCTTAGGCCTTTTTGTTAAAATCAAGAACAAAAAGAATATTTTTGTACATTAGTTCATAAACATTTAATACCACTAGCTGTTAAGCTGGTGGAGTCTATCCAGTCCTATCTGTACGAAAGCGTTCATTTAAAAGGACATGATGTTCCCTCCCAAGAAGTTCAAATCCTCAGTCCCACTTTTCATCTCCCTTAGCAATTGTGAGAAGAGAGACTATTCTGTATTTAAAGATCAGGATCAGTGATAGCACTTCTGAATGTTAATCCCCTGCTCCACAAGCAACTCCTACAATGGCAAGGATTTTATCTGTGATGTGGAAAGTTACTGAGCTTGTTGTGATGTTGATCATAAAAAAGACACCTTGTGCATTATAGTTCATTGATGGTTTATAGGAACAAAATGCACATATGATAATTTCCAATGACCATGATGTAAAAGGAAAATTAAAATATTTTCATTTAATAAAACGTCAGTTTATTTTTCCCTCTGAAACAATAACAGTTAGAAATGGATATACGTAATTAGGATGAAGAAATTCAAATTAGGCATAGAAATATTTTAAAAGTATACCATCAGAAATGATACAAAAGCAAGAAATAGCTAGCTGTAACAGCAAGAAATAACAACGAATACTTTAAAATAATGATCAGAGTTAATTAATGCTGAAGGAGAATCCTCCAGAAATACTCATGACATTCACAATAATAGTAAATGAGTTCATCATTGCTTTTATGAAATCAACATTAAGCCAGTGAATTAGAAGTAAAAGCAATTATGTGCAGTGTGATATTTCTGTTCCTCATTTTGCATCTATTTTGTCTTCCCACAACTTCAGTCCTCCAAACATATTCGGGAATAAATAACTACATGAGTACACATTATTCTTGTGCATAATCCCATGGAGTGAAATTTATGGAAATTCAGGAAGATTGTATTAGTGATGAGCCATTTGCAAATCAATTCTGTGGTCATATTCTTTATCTTGTCTATATTTGTAGTTCTTGCTAAGACATCTAAACTTGGAATTATCTCCCTTCCTTGCAGATGGAAATGGCACATGACCAATTTGCAGTAGACTGGAATTAATGTAGGTAGCTTGAGTCAGACTAAGGAACAAGTCTGTCATAAAAGCTGTGGATATCATTGTTCTTCCCTGGTGATTGTGTAGGTTGTCTTCTGAAGTCCCTTCCATCTTAAGAAACTTGGTGTTGTATGAATGTAAATCCAACCCAAACTATCTGAACCTTAGGACCTAAAGAGATAGAAATATATGATTGTTGGGAGGGGAAAAAAACAGTGTTCAGTAAGAAATACTCCAGTGAGGAAGATGAACCTTTGAAGAAAAGGAGAGAAGACACCAGGTGCACATGCAGCCACTCTATCACTCCCCTCCTCAGCAGGACGGAGGGAAGGAAAACAAGATTAAAAAGAACTCATGGGTCAAGATAAAGGCAGTTTAATAAAGAAAAAACAAAGGTCACACACAGAAGCAAAGAAAATTAAACAAAAAAGATTTATTCTCAACTTTCCATCAGTAAGCAATATCCAGCCACTGCCTGGGAAGTTGTGGTTGCTCCAGAAGAAAAATACCTTAATGACAAATGCTCCCTTTCCCTCTCCTCATTTCTCTTAGTTTTTATTACTAAACACAACATCATATTTTATGGAATATCTATTTGGTCAGCTGTCCTGGCTATGCCCCCCCCAACGTCTTGCCCACCCCCAGCCTACTGGCCTTTGAGGGTGAGGAGGATGTTGGAGAGATGGCCTTGATGCTGTGGGAGCACTGCTCAGCAGTAGCCAGAACACTGGTGTGTCATCAACACCTTTCTGGTGACAACTACCAAACACAGCACCGTGAGGGCTGCTATGGGGAAAGCTAACTCCATCCCAGCCAGATCCAATACACAGTCCAAGAGTTTAGTTTTTTGTCCATTATTTTTATGTATAGTATAGTATAGTGTAGTATAGTTCTTAAATAGACTGAAGGGTTTACTTGTCACGTGCTAAGGGATGGAGAAGAGTTTTCTGCCAGTGCAGTAGAGTGACTTTGTGGCAAGTCGCACATGCAGCTAACTGGTCTCTCATTTTGTTCCCAATCAGGATGGGTGAGGGATGTAATCCCAAATCGAGCCAGGACCTCCTGATGTGAAAAGTATAATTTCATTACAAACTATTATATTTCATGAATCCTTTCCATTTGGACATTAAATAATCCCATTTTTTGCATTCACAAAATGCTACATAGGATGCACATGTTTATTTACAAAACAAGTAGTTCTGTAAGTACCAAACTGAGAAGCTTTGTATTCCTACAGATGTACATACTAAACACTGGATGTCTGGGGAAAAGTAAAGAATATGCGGGAAGGTAGGAGTTATAATTAATTTCTCCCATTTCCTCCCTGCTAGTTAAAGAAGGTGTGTTCTGATATTACAGTTCATAGTTTCATTAGAGCTCTTACAATCTAATTGCCTGTCTTCATCAGACTCGTAGAAAATTTATTTTGAGGAAGGGGAAAGAGGTTTAATCAAGTAGTCAGTAAGTTGAGGAGATATTTTGGGAATGACCACTCAAAATGTGATCCCAAAACCAGGAGTAACATTCATAACCTCTCTTCCATATTCTTATTTAAGGATGTTAATTAAAGTACAGATATGATAATTAAAAAAAAAAAAAATCCAGGAAAAGAAGATGTCACCATTTAAGGCTAGGCTGGCTCTTAAAATGGGCAGCAGACGCTCTCTATTAACCCCTCCCTTCCCCCCAGGAGGGGAGGGAACAGAGAAAAGCGAGAGAGACTTAGGCGTTGGAAATTAAAACTACTTTAATAAAACAGTAATAATGGAAAAGAGTATAGTGATATTAATACTAATACTATTAATAATAGAAATAAAAGGAGAAATGTACAAAACCAATATTGAGCTTCCCAATGATGCTCAGGGAATTGCAGGCCGTAGTGACTCCTGCCGCTGTCGTGGCAGGGCGGGCACCTGGACGTCCCAGACCGGGCTCCACAGCCGACCGGAAACGGCTTCGATTGGGGTCAGAGGCAGGAGAACAAGCAGGGTCCCACAGGGATGCTGGCCATGAAAGAAGAGAGCGAGGCTCTCATGATCCCTTAGCTTTATACTGAGGATGGCATGGATGGGATGGAATACCTCCTTGGTCAGTTTTGGGTCACCTGTCCCGTTCGCACTCTTCCGTAGGTGCGACCCTTTTATGACTTTTGATTTGTTTGACATGAAAGCCAGCAGTGACCTTGATTCTTATAGAAATAAGTATAAATGTGGGCCTTCCTCTGTACCAATCCCACTGTTACTTCAGTGGCAACTATAGACTTCGAGCATTATGAAGTCTGAAAGCAGACAATGTCTGAGAAACATGTAGCTGCACGTTTACAAACTGCAGTTTCCTAGAAGAAACTTAAATGAAAGAAAAACTCCTGAAAGGAGAAATAGTCCTGTTTTAGCCAAACCAGGACAGAAGGTTAGAATAAACTGACATGGTACAACTTGTTTTCCTGTTCTTAAGCTTACCCTCCAATGAGAAAGCTCTTTCTCCAATCATAAAAAGTTGGCAGCTTTCAAGGTTGCTTTTCATTCTGAGCCTCACGGGCAAATGGCAGGGAGTTTGCAAGCTTTTTCAAGCAAGCTTTAGAAGGTCTGTTTAGTTTGAATCTCTGTCAAACAGCTTGCTACATTTCAGTATTTTTCTAACATATTTTGTGTTTCCTTCTACATATCCTATTTTAATAAAAACTACCAGAAAAAAAAAAAAAAAAACAAGCTAGGATAATTAGATTTAATTTGGATATACTTTATCAGACAGCACAGACATTCCAACTTGTTATAGAAGCACAGAGGCAGCTGATGCCTTGTTCTAACCTCTCTCCTCTTTCTTTATCCTTGAATTTGAATTAAGAAAAGCTTTCTCTAGTTTTATGGAAAGCTAGCACTTGCTTGGTGGAAAAAGAGCAATATAGCGATCTTGTCTTTGTAGATGTTTCACCTTCTTTTTGCATTAAAGTAGAGTCATTTCCTTTTATGGAGGTGGTATCAGCCCCCCCAGTAGTCAATGTCTCATTTCAGATTCCTAAACATATCGACCATCACTTGCTCTACTTTCACCTGATGCTGGATATGTGACAGAGGATCTCTGAGACATCTCTGTCGTTACAGACCTACCTAATCGGTGCCTCAGTATGGCACCTGGTGCCTATGCTCAGGCAAGGTATACATGCCCTTGCTGTCATATCAGCTGATGTCCGAATGTACGGATTGTAATAGATGTCAGAACAAACGAGAGCTGAGGGGAAATTAACACAACATTTCACCTTCCACAGTTGAAGACAAGCTGCGATTTAAGCTTTCACTACATGTACTCATTTTGTTGCTCATTCTACTAGGCACACATTATAGCCTAATGCAAATAAGAGTGCTAAAATACAAGTAAACTGCTCAAGAACTGGATAAATTCTGTGTTGTTATGCCATTGAGAAGTTTCAAAAATAAAACAAGAGTTATGCGTGAAGTATGTTCACCATATATCTTACAGATCTGTCAAAGATTTGGAGCCTGTAGCTGGAAGGTGACTATAGTCAGAGGTACCTAAAACTAAATTTGTACTTTGCTTAATGGTCATTATGATAATTGCTATGTTATTGTCATACTGAAGATGTTGCCATTCTAGGATATAAAGCAAACTGTCCCCCAGAGCTTGTTCTGTACAAGTAATCACTTATTTTAGTAAGAGACCAACAGGTCGAGGGAGGGGTTTCTCCACCTATACTTGTTCCTATGAGACCCCCCCTGCAGTACTGCCTTCAGCTCTGCAGCCCCCAACACACAAAGGACATGGACCTGTTGGAGCGAGTCCAGAGGAGGCCATGCAGATGATCAGAGGGCTGGAGCACCTCTGCTGTGAGGACAGGATGAGAGAGTTGGGGTTGTTCAGCCTGGAGAAGAGAAGGTTCCAGGGCAAACTTAGAGCAGCCTTCCAGTACCTAAAGGGTCTACAGGAAAGGTGGGGAGGGACTTTTTACAAAAGCATGGAGTGATAGGACAAGGGGCAATGGCTTTAAACTGGAAGAGGGAAGATTTAGATTAGATACAAGGAAGAAATTCTTCAAGGTGAGTGTGGTGAGGCACTGGCACAGGTTGCCCAGAGAAGCTGTGGCTGCCCCATCCCTGGAAGTGTTGAAGGCCAGATTGGATGAGGCTTTGAGCAACCTGGTCTGGTGGAAGGTGTCCTGCCTATGGCAGGGGGATTGGACTAGGTGGTCTTTAAGGTTCCTTCTAACCAAACCATTCTATGATTCTATGATTGAAACACTGGGAAAAATGTCATTCTCTGATATATTGTTTAATCTTTTATTAATTAAAGATAATAATGGATTTAATGAAAATCATATTTTATGTAGCATATCTTATGTAATATTTGGGGAACTAGATTTTAGTTTCCTCAGTGCTCTTTTAAGAGTTCTCTTCCTATTTCTCTGTGGTATTCACTTTGCAGTAATCAGTCTAGTGCTGAAATTCCAATCAGTGTTGCAATTTATAAGACAGGTTCAGATTAACATCATTCCAGGCCGTCTGTTCTGGTTGAAATAAGTTGAAGGTAATATAATTTCAAATGCAAAACAATCTTAACACAATACTTTATTTAAAAGTTAAAAGCAGAAAATCCATATTTCCACACACGTCATCCCTAAGGAGATAATGTTAACGTTTCAATTTGTAAGAGAGGCTATTCCTGCTATATTTTCCTACAATTTCCATCCTTCCAATAGTCAGAAAGGAATGTGCATCTTGATTATTATCAGCACGCATATTTTTAGTCTTTGTTTCCCAACAAAAGTTTCCATACACTAAGATAAAATCCTAAAATTTGTTTCAAAAACTGGGGGCTTATTTCAAAGACTGACTTCTGCTTGATAACATGTAAAGAAAAAACACACCACAAACAAACAACAACAAAGAAACAAAACCAAACATACAAACTCTTTTTTTCGCCCGTTGTAACTCTTAGGAAGAAATGTCATACCAAGTTGCTTTCAAGGTTTTTAATTTTACATACATATTAGAACATAAATAAGCAGTAAATAGCATAGAATAGTTGTTCAAGTACTGATGTCTGTCAAGCCATCCTACTTTTGAGGGTTAATTCCATCTGTGGAGTACTTTATTCCATCGTAAACTATTTTGCATTGACAAAAATAAAATATCTGTATCACAAACTTGAGGAAACTGTTTAGGTCTTTCTCTGTCTATTCTTAAGAAATAAATTCTCTCTCATCTTGTTCTGTTTCCCTATCAATTTCAGAAAGAGTAGACCAGGTATTATGCATTCTTCTGTACTGCAAATAGCATTAAATTCTGTACAAAACAATTTGGTCACTCACCAATCTGTTTGCATTTCAAGTTGGTAAATTTAATTAGATGTTTCTGTGGTCCATGATACTTATTGCAGTACAGAATAAAGAATAGTCACTTCTCAAACTGCCCTTGAAACAGCTGTATATCCTGGAGTAGGCGGGACAGACAGTGCATCTCAAATGACATTGGATGCCAAGTGTAGGCAAGTGAATCAAGTGCCTCCCGGAGTGGTGAGGTCTAGATTCTACTAAATGTGTGGAATAAATTGCTCTGGAGCATAATAGCAGTATCAGTTTCTATAATGGATTGTGTAATCACCTTCACTTTGGTTGTCTTGTCCAGAATAGAATACCATGTTTTATTTCCTCATACGATAAATTGGTGACCTCTCAAATTAGTAAAATATTTTCTTCCATTTCTCTGTTTAGATAAACCCAAACAAAACAAATTCAATGTTCCTCCTTACTTTCTTCACTAAATTATAATAAGAAAGAGAACATTTCAGGCTTTTAAGAAGCCTATATTTCTACTGTTATACCAGAAAAAAATACCAGGTAATTCAAATTGCATAGCAAATATAAATAAATTTCTACTTATACTTTTTTTCTAGATCAAATGGAGAGGTTTAATACAAAGTTATAAAAATAAATGAAAATTACTTCAATAATTTCTATCATCTCCTGGGTAAAAATATCGGCTAAAAGTCATGTCCTTCATTTTATTGAAGAGTGAATCTATGTTTAACCAAAAGGACCCTTTTAACTCATCCCCAGAGTAATTCTGCCTCTTTTATCTTATTGAACCTTCTGTACAAGTGATGTGTTAGTTACCAGTAACTATGAATGATAATGTTAAGTTATCAGTAGAAAGAATAAAAATAAAAGAAAATAAAAAATATAGTTGCTTTATTATTGGTAGATTCTTTTGCTAGTTTTTCAAAATGGCAGATATATTCAATTAGTTCTAAAAAAAATATAGAACCCACTCAGCTTCTGAAGTATTACTAATTCCATTCTTCTCATCTGAAAGGAAAAAAAAAGACAACAGAAACTTGTAATTTATATTCAAATTTCATATTTAAAGTAGAGCTGATTAAGGTGTTTTGAAAACATTACATCTTGACATCTAATTGGTGATCACTTAGCATGTCACCAGCCAGACTGTGTTTGATTCTGATCATCACCAAAGAGACAGTAAAGCTGAGGGAAAATTCAGAGGAAAACAAAAGAAAAAAAAGTGTTTAGGGAATTAAGACAGAACAAAAGGAAGAAGAGCACCAGGAGGTAACCAAGGGGATAACTCTTTTAGAATGCACTGGTAACCTTCAGTGACTTGTATTCCTGGCAACCTTATACGCCTTTGAAATTTTTCTTTACAAGACTCAAGGGCAGAAATTTCTTCAAGGTGATAGAAGGCAATATAACCACATTTATATTCCTGACACAGAAAACTACTATTATAGGCTGTAGAAGAACCATTGTTCATGCTTTTAGAACAGATTAAACACAACACTAGAAAATGTACTCTTTGAAACAACCCTGTATTGGCAGGAAGACGATAATTATGTAGTATGTGTGCCTACAGCTGGTGGAGAGGACATTCTTCATGTTTCAAATGACTAAGCTCCCAGAGTTCTGCTCTTCTTACTAATGCTGAGTCAATTTTAATTACTAAGCATTGGCTTGATGTCAGCCCTTATTGAGGGACCAAACCAGTATAAATTCACTCTCTTGACCAAAAGGCTAAGAACATTCCCTGCATCCTCACGTGTTCTGAAGTTCTCCTGTGCATTAAATGTCTATGAGGAATAGTTCATTCAGTACCTCAGGCCAATGAGATTAAGTCCCTGCTGGCTCTAGTGTAAAGACTGGAAAATTCCATTACATCTTCCTTTTCTCTGGAGACTTTGAAAAAAGCCTGCAGGGCTTTTCCTGATTTATGTTAGATTTGGCAAGCAAGGACCATGATTTTATCTTCACGGTTCTTAAGCGCTTAAGGTTGCATGGTATATAACCAGTGTGAATTTACTAAGTGTTAGGAAAGTAATTCAATAGTCCATTTTATGACCAACCCCTTCCTTTCTGTCACTGAATATGTCCTTTCCTGGGGTTTAAGTTTAAACTTGAATATAAGATGGAGTTTTCTTTCCAGTTAATCTTCTTAAATGGCACAGTTTCTAATCCTGACCTCAAAGGTATCAGTTCTAAGCAGAATGCCTTCTGAAAAACCAAACTATGGAATCTTCTTTCATGATACACTACCTGACACTGTGCTGCAGTTTACAGTTCACATCAAGTTCCTTGGAAAGTAGCTTTTTTTTTTTTTTTCTGATCAGGTCAAGTCAGAGAAAACAAAGATATTGCAGCAGAATTAAATCTCAGAGGAGTTCATAGCTCCCAGAAGAAGGACTGCAACCTATTCCTCATTTTGAGAACTACATAAATGACTAGCAAAGGAAATACGTTGGTTCAAGTGTTACTTTCCACAACTGGCAGTCTACTCAAATATTTTGTCATGTTCCCATCTATCATCACATGTTTCTATTGACAATGAAGCCTGAGGTAACTATAAAATACTTATCAAGCGTTCAAAGCACAATTCCAGTTTTCGTGAAAAATCACTAAGTAATTTTTCTGTATCACAGTATGCTGAGGAAGGTTTTAAATACGTTACTTCTCTGTCTTTGAAATATAACTGCAAAGCCATGAACCCTGTAGTCTCATGGGTTTTTTTTAGATTGTGAATAGCCCTGGTGTAAAGCGGAAGAATAGCAGGGATGGTTGTATAAAAAAATATTTCACCAGTATTAGTACCCTTTCCCGGTATCTTTTCTTCATTTATCTGGTCCAGTCACACCAGTAATTTCTCTAACAATGATTTCAAATTGGATTGTGGTAATAAAGCACTGTAGACCTCGGGGCGGGGGCGAAAAGGGCTGTACTATCTTATTTCATAAATAAAAAACTATGGTTCTATCTACTTCTCCTGTCTGCTTGATAACAACACCATAGCAAACATCTTGGTGCTTATTAGACCTTATCTTCACCTCACACTGGACCATATCTTCTTCTCCAGGACATCAGTCAGAAAATATCTCTGTACACATCTTCTAATTAAAGGTTTTCAGCGCTCTTCTCAGTTAACAGAATTTCTGTTTCCGCCAGTAGAAAATGGACCCACAACCCCATGTCTAAATCAGCTAAGCAGATTAATATTAAATGCAAATGCATCAGAATACAAAGCCTGCTTTAATACTCTTATGCAATGTTTTTATTTGCCATTCTCAGGTACAGAGGATCACTAAAGAATGAAAATGTTGAGAAATAAAAGGAGAGTAATGATGGAAGAAAATGAGAAGTGAAAGAATATGGACAGAACAGAATAATAAATATTTTGAAGAATAAAGCCTTAGGAGAGGAGAAAGGAGATCAGAGAAACAGTGATAGAAGTTAAAAATTGAATGAAATAATTCTGAAATTCTTTTAAAGCATGATCCATTCTGTACTAAAAACCAGCATTATTCTTAAAGGCAACCCTCATTCACTGGAAAAATCCTTTTCATTTCTAATAAATGACTACAGAAAAAGAAGATAGAGGAAAGATTGCTTAAAGTCCCAAGAAAAACCACCACCAAAACCGAACCAGTAAATATGGAAGAAAGGTGGGAAAAGAGTAATAAGACTAAGGGGAGGTGGGGGGGAGAAAACAAACAAACAAAAAAACCCTAAACACCAAAACCAAACCAAAAACTAACAAAAAACCCCAAACAAACAAAAACTAAAACCCACTGCACAATTACAACTTCAGTCTAGCAAACCAAAATAGAATCTTCTCAGTGTCCATAGTTCCACTGAAATTATATCAGCTTTGAATTTTTAAAATGAGAACCAAAACAGAAGTATCTCATAGGGACGTACCAACTTTTAGGTGATTTATTTGACCTTGATGTAACTAGAAATGTATTTTTTAGACCCATGTCTTTACCCTCTTACAATTTATAAAGGTCAAATTTTATTTTAAAAGGAATGGTTCTGCAGTTCACATAGCTGATATAGACATTATTCCATCTATTAATCTAGGATTGTTTTTTTAATAAAAGATACAAATCACAGTATTTGCAGGTAAAAGTGACTTGAAATCTACTTTAGCCTGAATACATTGCATGCTATCAGTAAAGCTCTTACTGCTTTAAAAGAAATATGCAAAGGTCATTCACAAAATCAACAACGACAACACTTTTAGCCTAGGTGATTGCCTGAACTCCTGTTATGCTGAAGGCGTCCTTGTGCTTTCAATGCTCCCAATATCACGACAGCATATATGCTACTTAAAATGCTTCCAGAATGACTTGCTTGACCATGCTAAGTTCAACTACAATAATTTCAGTGGTGTTTGGATGCTACAAATATCACCAGCTTTAATCATGCTAACCAAAGCAGTTTAGCTTGTCCTGAAATATTCACTTAATTTTTACTTTAGATAGAAATGCTACTTTCTGATAAAGCTGAAAGGCACAAAACCAGTTTGAATACATTTTCTCTTCTTTTTTTGCTCTCTCACCCATGTTTTAACCATACATATAATTTAAGGACTGTGTCAGATGTGAGTCTGTGGTACAAGTGAGAGATATGATATTAAATAGCAGTTCTTAAATATTTTCTGATATATTATAAAAGGATCTGTGCCAGATGCTTGGTTTGATGAGTTTTAGCATCTTTTCAGAATACTGGGTGACGAAAAACATCATGCCAAGGCTACTGTGCATTGTGAAACCACGGAAGTATTTTTACAGTACAGTCAGCTTAAACAGCAGTAAAGTCTGTACAGGAGATTGATTCATTATCTCAGACAGAAAGACCTAGCAAGCTGTTCACCAGACATTTGAATTCTAGCACAAAAGTCCCTCACCTTATTCAAAAGAAACTGTCAAATACTTTTGAAACCATTAAACTTCAAGTAATGAAGAATTTAAAACAGAAAAAAAAAAAATGAAAAAAAAAAAAAAACAAACCAGAAAAAAATTTGCTGAGCTGTAGATCTTTCCAGGTCCATCTTTAATGCCTAGCCTAAATAAGGAGAATAGAGAAGGAGGATGATAAAGAAGTTATTTTAGGTGCAGCCTGTAACATCCCTGTAATCCTCAAATCCTTAGAACACTCTTATTTAATCAACTTTTATGGTATGCAGTCCTGAAAGCAGGACCAAACAAACAGCTGGTGACTACACAATAATTATCTTATTCATTGCTAGTACACGCTGTGATGGGCCAGGACTAGCATGATATCAGCACTAAGCATGAACATGCTCACTTTTCCCATTGCAGTCAGCCAAAGGGTCTAACTGGCCAGGTGGGCAAGTAAGTGTTGATCTCTTGCTCCTTGAAATGTGTTGTTCATCAGTCTTTGCTGAGCTGGCATCTTCTCTCTCTTTTTTTTTTTTAATATCCTGTCACATCAGACTTTTTGTCCTAATTCTTTGGTGATTTACATCTTTATTTTAAATCGTTACCAACTAATATCAACTCAGTAATCTCAGTTCTGCATTGCTTCTTTGTTTCTCTTTTGTCATCTTGCAGTTCTTAGTAGCCTCAGCAATTTCTCCTTTACAGACATCCATAGTAGGTATTACTAATTATCAATTTCATTTAGCAAAACTGGGCTCTCAGTCATATCAAAATTTGCAGTTCTGACTAGCACTGAAGGTAGCGCTGTTTCTCAATTTTTTCTAGTAAGAACTGAGACGGCCTAATGAACACAGTAAATATGGATGAACAAAGAAGAATGGTTGTAGACGAGACAGAGGTAGCAAAAAATTCCCAATACTCACTAAGTGTAGAAACAGATTTCCTTAAGGGAAAAATGAATACAGAATGAATCAATGAGTATGAGTATAGAGACCAGCTAACACTGAGGGAATAAAAAAAAAAAAGTCCATATATTATAATGGTATAAAAGTGGTTATTGCCTTGGGAAAATGATCTGAGTAACCTTCCCTCATTTAAATTAAATAATTAAAAAGTCCCTGCTATTCTATGTAGCTTAAAACTTTAGGAATTAGCTCACAAATCTTCAGCATTCAAGCGATTAAGTATTCGACATTTAGGACAGAAATCAGCAATGTCTGTTACTAAAGTATTTGTAATTTAAAGTTGTCACTTGACTTGCAGATTTTGGCTTTCTTCCAAGCAATTGCCTTTGACTTAGCTTTTCTTTCCAAGGATAAACATTGCATATAACTGCACAGTTAATTACTTATTTCCTGAAAATTTAGAAGTGGAAATTCAGGAGTGTTGTATTCAATCACCTAAGACATACACTAGCACCCTAAGACATACACTAGCACCGCAGTATTGCCGTTTAGTTAAATCTCCCCCTTTTTGCTTACCAGACGTGTACGTTCCTATATTCCATTGGACAAAGGAGGGAAACACCAGGGAGAGTCAGAGACCTGTTTATGGCTGTGTAAAGAGATGAAGTCAGTCTGGTAGGCTGATCAGCTACACTTGGAAATGTTGCACACATTGCTAGACATTGTGATGACTGATGCAATTAATATATCTGCACTTAATTTCCTTTCTCTTAAGATTTACCATTATTTACTGTAACCTGATAATATAAGCTTTGTCATTAGCTACGAGTTATGTCATCTCCTACGTTAGATCAGCCATCATGCTGATATCATGGCCTACATCATCTACAGTCTTTGCAGTCAGAAGGCTGTTCATTTTGAATTTATTTTAAAACCTGATTAGAAAAAAAAATATTTTAAGATAAACATATAATAAAATCAAGCAGCAGATGAGAACATTACTTTTGCTCTACACAGAGAGTGTCAGTGCAGAACAAATTTGAAAATACTCAGTGAGAAATATTTCTTGAGATACTAAGCATTTATAGACTTATGTTCCAGTTTCAAGTAAGACAATAGTTAAGAAATGTAGTTTATTTTTTGCTGTTAACATTAATAAAATAAATGTTATTTGTATTTCAAATATGTATGTCTGTCTGTAAGCATTGATAACAGTATTATGACCAAATAGAATATAGCAAAACACTGTCTATTAGGAGTGATCTTGCTTCTGTACTGCACAGCTACAGTAAGTATCTGAAATTGTTCAGTGTCCTGAAATTAATCTCCTTTGTAAGTGCTGGACACAGGATGTTCCACTGACTTCTCATTGGCTAGTATCAGAACAAATAGCAAATTTAATAGCAAACTTGCTTTAATTTAACTCACATAGTGCGGTGTAGAAATTAGTTTGGAAGCAAAGAACTAAATTCCAGGACACTATTGTGTATTTCATAGGTATTTTGTTGCCCGGATGTGTTTAGTGAGTTCTCATCTTCAAAAACATAAATTAAAGTTGTCCAGCTACAATCATGCACACATAGATGTGTAGATGCTGTTCCACATCCTGCTTGTAATCCAAGTTCTCTGTTATTGGAGTATATTCCAGAGAACTAGCTTTGACATTAACAAGAGAAAGTCCTTTTAAAGTTTAGCAAACATATAAAAAAATATTAGCTAGCACAAATTTTTCTAATGGTTAATTCTAACCTCATGGATTTTAAGTTTAACTCACTCTTACCATACAAACTTTTTCATGTTTATCATGATACAAATCATGTATTGCTGCTTATTATATGCTGGCTGAAAGTTATCCCCCTGCCCCCAAAAAAACCGTGCAAGTTACCGGGCATTTTTGAACTGTTCTATTCATACTGTTTACAATGGATCTTTCCTGTTTTTCATAAAATATTCCCTTGATATTTATTCTTATGATAAATTTTCCAAAAATGTCTACAAAATATTCATTTGCCAGCACTTTTTTGGTTTTGTTTTGGATTATAGGCTTTATGATTATATCTTCATTGATATAATAAGAAAAGATGCAGAGAAGGGCAACAGTGGCAGAATTTTGGGGTGGGTTCTTTATAAGGAGAGATGAAGTCAACAAAGAGCCACCAGCTCCCTGGATTTCTTCAGGGACAGTGTTGATGCCTACAGGTCATATATGACAAAGGTGTGAGAAACTTCTCTAATAAAAACTGACAGCAATAGACTATGAACAGAAATATAAGGGAAAAAAAAGTCATTTGTCAAAAAAGTATAATTCAATTATGAGATTCATTTTTATAAAGCATTACAAAGGCAAAATATGAATGAGTCAAAGCTGAAAAAAATAGGTCCATTGATATCATTTAATCGGAAGCACTAACCAAGGATTGCCAAAAAGGTGCACCAGGGGGAACATGGTTCTTTCTATATAAGAAGTACCCCACTTGCCACACAGCACCCTGGACAGCTGCTTCTCCTCACTATTGTCATCGCAGTATTGGGTTTTCGGTCTGACTCAGTAAAACAGTTCTCACATTCTTATTAAAAAAAAAATAATAAAATCAAATGAAAGCAGAACTAAGTGTTGCTATACTTTAGTGAAGTATATTTTAGAGAAATATCTTGAAGATATCTTCTGGACCAATAGATTTTATTTTCTGAGATAGAGAAAGATTCTTATCCAGAAATGTTTGCTTAAAAAAAAGGATTCCAACTAGACAAACTTGTAATATTTTACTGACTGGAGTGAAACTGTGCCACATTCACTTCAATTTAGTATACATTATGTTATCACACAAATAATTGGAATAAGGTGTAACAATTTTATGAATCTGGCATCTTTCTGGATCTAAGGTATTCAGAGGTAAGGCTGTATACATTGACTAACAGTTCATCCATCATTTATGTCTTTGAACAGAAAGAATAAAAAAAGAAAAACTTGTAAAAATGAACAACGAAGCATTTAAATTAATTTATAACTCACAGTAAGTTTTCATGTCTAAGCTGTAAGCCAATAACAACACAAGGCATATTATGGAAATTTAGATGGATTCTTAGCACTAACAGCATGCCCAGTGCCCCTGCAATATTGTTTTTTGTTTACAGTTAATAAGATACACAGAAACCTTCCTCTGTTGCAGCAGATAAAGTGCAGTGACAGATATTATCGATTTGCACTTCCACGCTCTAGCACACCCTGCTTTGCAGGCAGTTGGGTGATCCTCTGCGTCTATGGACGTCATGATTTTCACCTTTCTCCTGCTCAGGGTGAAATAGAGAGTTAGAATGTCACTTTTCTCAGTTAATCTTCACCATATGCCTTGTCCTGCTGCTGCTATTAGAGTTTTCATTAACTTTTTCAAGTAAGCTACATAAGCAGTCAAAGGCAATAACGGAATTGGAAAGAAAAAAAGAGTTACTTCTTAGTTCAGTATTTTAATTAAAAGGGGGGAGGGGGTGAGAGAGAGGAAAAAAAAAGAAGGGTCTAGTTTAATTCCAGAGAACTCCATAGAGAGCGCAGAGAAGCTGAAGCAATTTCAAGGGAGCCAGACCATTATTTACCAGGAAGGCAATAGAGTCAGTGCAGACAGAAACAGTTTCCAAATGTGACCAGTGAGGCAAGTTAGATCTTAAATAACAATTGTGCCTTGCTGCAGGAAGAGTTTCCAATTCCAAATGTGACCAGTGAAACAAGTTAGATCTTAAACAACAATTGTGTCTCTCTGCTTAGATAATAAATCAGTGCTTAAAGGAAACTTGTTTACAAACCTCAGTGTGACAGAATTAATTGTAGTAACATCAGTCTATAATTCTAACAGTATTTTACAGAGAAATACTACAGTATTGTCATGCAAAGACCTGAAGGTTTCCAAAGTTTTAAAGTGGTATGCCTTTTCTAACAGTCCTCATTTGTAGAAAGCAAATAATATTAGACTTCCCATCCTAATAAAACATTATTTTAAGTGATGGGAAGTAGGCCGCAACCGGAAAATTTGTTATAAAGGACAACACAGGACTGATAATCCAGATGGAAGTAAACTAAAGGCTTGAAAGTAAATCTGTGACCCAGATTCAATGTTAATGGAGGTCATTTCCTTATCTCCACACTGTAAGTTCATTCAAATTTCCCATGTGAAATTTGGAGTTCCTTCTCCAACATCTTACTTTGTCCAGCGTGCAGCACCAGTTTCTTTTCTTCATATCTTGAGGGAGGGGAGAAGGGCCTTATCACTGCTTACCGTACCAGAAAACTTTGAGCTCCTCTCAGAAAACTCTCAATCTGGATCTGTGCTATATAAACTACATATTTGGCTCTTACTTGTCACTAGTTCTTAAATTTTAGAACAGTCTCCCACTCTGAAGAAATGTGCCTGATCTTCATGAGTGCTCCTCTCCTCCTCTCTTCCTTCACCTCTGGAGAACCCAAAGACTGGCACACAGCAATAAGGGCAAAACCATCAGCCTGCTTTCTCTGCCGCCCACTCATGCACCCAACTTCTTAAATAACAAACTTGGGGACAGGCAAATTAAATTTTCCTGAAATGTGGCAGAATGATACAAGTGCATTTGCACCCAGGGCAAGACAGTTCGTATTACTGAGAAAAATCTCACTAATGCTACTTCAATGTGAGATGACATAGACACATACAGTATAAGTTATACACGAGACATTTAGGTACAGAGAATATTTCTTTGAATTTTGTGCTTGTAAAACTGCAGATTTAACTTTTGGGTTAACTGTGAAGAAACAGCATAATATGTTCTTTTACCCAAACCTTCAGTTAGTGTTACGCCTATTTTAGTAAGTGCAATACAATGCATACAGCAGGGTTATGTGTTTCCAGTTTTGGCTTTGGGTTGTTTTTTTTTTTTTAATTGCTGTACGTTTGTGAAACCAGAAACCAGCCAAGACATGACTTTTCTGGAAATTGCTATAGAGTAGTATGAAGATTAGGAAGATAGTTTGTAAGAGCAAGAATCAGATATAGAATATAAAATATTTTAAAGAGGACCTCATTTTCCTCCTCCTTTTGTATTTAATACTGTATGTTATATGGTAGTCAACTCACTAAAATATAGGAAAAAATATATTTGTACTATATTGCAATGTCTGAAAAATGGCACCTTTAGGAATTATGTCACAATGCTGATAATAAATATGTGGGATATGCAGAAATCAAATTTACAGTAATACAGTGCCTGTAAAAAAAGCCAGTTCCAATACACTTAAGGGTTTTAATCAGGGAAAAAGAGAATATCAACAGACACCCTGTTAAAATGCTTACTCATTTGTTTGTGTACTTGTAAAGAATACACACTACAAGGATTTGGGTCCCCCCACCATATATTCCCAATATATTGCAGGAGTATTCAATTTCTTGACAACTACTTTTTTCAAAAATATATTTCTTAGATCTCTTTTCTGAATCGTTTCATCTGTAGAACTTCTCTGGATCTCTAAAACCTGGAAAGAGCCTGCAGATATTTTAATAAAATCCAAAAGCGCAGCCACATGAAAAATAAGTAGAAAATCTCTACAACTTTATGCATTGCTGAGAGAGTATGTTACTTGCATTAGTTACATCCAAGTACTCCTCAGTATACCTGCCAGTGTGGCACTGAGCTGAGAAAGGTTATAAAGGGCATTACAGGTCTAGAGTTCGCCAAGGTGTATGGAGATTATCAGTAATAAAAACAGAAATAAATGAAGAACACTGGTAAATATAGAAAGCACATTTTTTTTTCCTGTGGACATGATCTCTCAGAAAAAGAAAGTGGAAACTGGTTCAGGAATATAATTCCAAGAATAAAGCACATCTCTACTAGTGTAGAACACTAATATATTTGGAGGAAAAAAAGTTACTTTTTAGAACTCAAACTAGCTTGAAGTTTAGTTGCCTAAAATAACACATTCCTGTGTGGTCATTAGGTCCAGTAATTTATTGAAGTTACTTCTATATGTTCATTAGTTTCTTCTCAAACAAATTTTTAAATTTTTCTTTCAATTGACAGAAGAATAGAAAAAAAGTAGTGCTTGATGCTTTTATTGAAATCAATATATATAAATTATTGGGTAACAGGATTGTTTTCAGTAGGTGTTTTCTTTCACTTATTTTCCTGCCTTCTTTTTAATTGTTTATAATGTCTTCTCTCCAAAATATTACTCCATCATAAAATAATCCCTAAAGCCAAGTGTGAAAAAAAAAATCATACACTTTTATTCTAAAGAGTAAATCTGAGAGTATAACATACTATAGAAGAGAATAAAACTCTTGCCATTATACTATGTCCTTTTATACTCAACTGGAAAACAAAGAGGTTTTTTTTTAAGCAAAAGAGAGAGACCACTGTTGTTTTCCTTTCTGTGAATGCTGATGATATAGATTTTTCCCTATGTATTTTAAAGGATTCCTTACAAATACAACACCTGAGTTTCACTTCCAGTGAATTCCCTTTTCCTGAAACAGGATAACAAAAAAAACCCCAAACAAACAAACCAACAAACAAAAAAAAAAGAGGGCACAGGACTGCAGGCAAAGCATAGATGAGGCTTACTTTTGCTTTTTCACTCTTGAGTACATTTTAGCTACTTTGCTACAGAACAAAGACAGCTGAGCATCTTTCACTTTTCTTTTGCTGATCTGTGTTTTCAGGTTGATCCCTTTACCTAGTTCAGAAGAGCTAGTTGTGCAGAGAAGGTCTAATGCAGGTGTCTTTCTTTTAATTCCATTTTTCTCCCTTTCCCCAAAACCTTGACCCAGAGCACAGGGAACATCAGGTGGGACTCATGTGAGAATCACAGGGCGTGACCATCAGCAGCTACTGGGCAGTTGCCTGCAAGGAGAGCTGAGAGATGGGGTAAGTCAATCAGCTCTGGGAGGGCCCTTAGGAAGATGGTGGGGAAGTTGCTGTTCCGAAGGTGGTTGGTGAGCAGATTGCCTTTCTTGGTCTTTTGGGGAAACACACACGTCTCTGAAGGAACTTGGTCCTGTGCTTTGTTGATTTTTCTTAACTTTAATATCTTCTCTGTATGTTTCTGCTGCTTATATGCTGGCTTGAACAACTTTGTGATACCAGGCACTGAGAACAATGTGAGCTAAGAGTTATATTTTACAGCTGAATGTTATCTTTACCCAGTGTTAGGACTTTGTTTCTCAGTTGTAGCAAAGAAAGTTTTCCTCTCCATGTACTGGAGGATGAGTGCTGACGGGCTGATTATTTTATCCCACACTAGCAGAGGATGTTAGGATTATTGATTTTCCTAACAAATTCAGTTGTGGCTAAATTTTCATGTTAATACCACAAAACCTGTTTACACTTAATATGAAAATAGTATGTGCTGACTTGCAAATTATTTTCTCTAGCTGAAGCAATGGCATTTCTTTTTTGTTAGGTAGATGAAAAGTTGTATGGACTTGCTCTAGTTATACTGTTTTCTTATTTCCATTCCAGTGAGATTCCCTCATGTTTGTCTGTAAGCTGTAGTCCCAGTGGTTGGTCCGTTGATCAGGGGTTTGTGGGTCTGTATATCCAATACTTATGACAAAAAGATTGCTGTTAGAGTATGTAATGACCTTCCTGTAAAAAACAATTTTGTGTTATGGCCACATTTTTTATATATATATATATATGTACGTATGTGTAGATGTATGTATATATATGTGAGTGTATGGACATGTATATATACACACATACATTGCTCAATTAATTAGAGCAGTGGTCTCCAAAAGGATGGGGTGTGTGTCTGTGTGCCTGTAACCTGGGGGTGCACAAGATAGTGTATTGGAGTGTGAGAAGAAAGTATTAAAACTTCAATAGTGCATGTCTATAATTTATTAATAAATAAATATACATATATTTGGGGTATGTGTTCAGAAATTTTTGGTTAACGGGATGTGTGATCAAGAAAGTTTGGAGACCACTGATTTAGAGAACCAGAAATATCTGCACTGGAGTTCTTTAGAAATCAGGATGGTTTTATACTTTAAAGCAAAACTTTCCTTGACTGACATACACGTTCATACACTGGTTCTTAACAACCCTATCCTAATTAATTACTTATTCTGGTCATTGGCTGAAGGAATTAACTTCTATTATGGCTGAAAGAATTAACTTCCATGATGAAACTGAGCTTGGTCAATGTGACTTCTGTTGCAATGATACCTACCCTGTATAATCTGGCTGATCTGCCTATTGTCCTTTTCAGTTACAGAACTGACTTTTTGGTCTGGTGCTATTAGTTGATGTCTTGGTTTGGCTAAATCAGGATCAATTCTCCTTTTGGTAGATTTTCCTTCAGTTAAGTTACATCTAAGTAACTGCACTTCCTGAAGCTGACTCCATGTTTTTCAGGCAGTGTCTCTTTTTAGAGATGATAGTGCTTAATGTCTGCAGTTGTTGCTAAAATGGTGGTGAGATTGTTATGCAGAAAGGCCTGTGTTTGTGTTTGTTCCTATGGGAACGTAAGTCACTGCAGGCTCTCTTGTGGTCCACTTGTGGGGAGGCATAAAAGGGTCGCATGTGCAGGAAGCGTCGGATAGGACAGGTGACCAAAGACTGACCAATGATGAATTCCATGCCATCCAAGTGAATACTCAGTATAAAGCTAAGGGATCACAGGCATCAGTCCTGCTTTCGTTCATAGCCAGCATCCCTGTGGGACTCTGCTTGCTCTCCCGCCTCCAAACCCGATCCATGTGTTCCTGAATCCAGTTCCTGTCTGCTGCTGCATCCAGTCTGGGACATCCAGGTGCCCACCCTGCCACATGAACATTGCAAGCTGCCTGTAATCATCGTTGGAAAGCTCAATATTGGTTTTGTATATTTCCAATATTAGTGGTATTAGTAATAATATTATAATAATATTTTCATTGTTATTGTTCTACTAAACTTGTTTTAACTCTCCAACCCGTAAGTCTCTCTCCATTTCCTCCTGTCCTTCCCCTTGTGGGCAAGGAAGGGTTAATAAAGAGCATCTGCCACCCATTTTATGAGCCCACTCAGCCTTAAATGGTGACAGTTGACCAGAACAAGCCTAAATTTTTTATTGTAGTCAGTAAACTGAAGTGCTTGACAATGAAGCACTGTATAGGATTGTAAACAAGGCACTACGTAAGGATTCAGGACTATATCAGAACAGCAACTCATCAACAAAACACTAGACCCTAGAAGCCCTTCTATTTCAGGGGTTTCACTCAGAAATTAGATCATGCTGTGCATACAGGAGCACATGATGATATTGCATTCATCATGCCAAAGAATATTTACTGAACAATGCAGACATCGACATTAGAGAATCTTCTCTCTATGGTGGAATCTTATAATGAAAGATAAGAGATATTCTTAAGCTGACTTTTTTTTAAGCTAACTAAATTAGTTTTCATAACCAAAATAAAACCCTTGAATCAACATTTTACAAAGTGCAGTAGCATAACTTTTCTCTTAAACAAGTTATTCTTGTCAGGATAATTACATATAATTGACCACTTTTCTAAACAGATGTTTGAGTGAAAGACATCTTATGCAAAGTTTTCTTGAAGAACATAATAAAATTACAGCAATAATAACCATTCGCTTTGCATGTTAAAGTATGTATTTTATTGGCAGTTTAGTCCAGATGGCTTGTCGTGTACTTACACATTATATTGTCTTACTAGGTTGGCATACAATAAATAAATTCTAACTGGTGTATGCCCAAGTAGCGCCACAGCTGTTGCAAAGATAAACTCTGAGAAAGATGCACAAAAATCTAGATATGGCTAAAATAAATGTCCAAATGGATAGAGAGCATTTTTTTCCTAATTGTGTATTTCACACTTCTCTCAGTTTTGAGTCATGCTCTGAAGAGTCTACAGCTTTTCGTGTAGAGAGAGACTTGTGAAATTGTAACATGGATGTCCTATAGCTCTAAAGAATCAGAAGAATTGTGTAGGATTCTTCTTAAGCGAAGTTAAAATTCTGGTGGTTTTGCATTAAATTAGAATAGTACTTCTGTATATTTGCTTTAAAAATAAAAATTAAAGCTTTTTCAGTAACTTTAATTTTTGAGGGAGTTTTAGTAAGTTGCCATAAACCCACATAACAGACATAAGCTTTGAATAATATGGAATAGCTTTGCTGTTCAAAGTCTTCATGGTCAGCTAAGGCATAGTGTGATAAACTTAAAATTGACAATTTGAAGTCTTGAATATTCATATTGCATAATAAAACTCCTTAAAGAGTCAAAAATGAGATATAGTACACTGTAATGTTTGAAAGAAAAAGTTATTTCATTGTAATTTCTATGATTTCATAACATCAGTCTAGTAGTCCAGATAAGAGATGGTATGATTCTGTGTATAATGATACGGTATTTTTCAGTCAAATGAATAAGAGGATTTTATAGACAACAAGATCTCACAGTATAGTTGACAAAGATTTGAATGGTAAATCTGTGATTCCTCAGTATTCCTACCGTGCCTTTGGATGTGGTTTTGCTAGGCAAGAGGGCTTTGAACAACACCCATTTCCAAGTAGAGGGAAAGTAGGTTTGCAGTAAACCTGAATTCTTGATATCCTTCTATTCTTCTGTCTTTATTGGACAATAATGACAGTCAAAAAGGATCTTCTCTTACTGATTATTTTTTTTTTTTTTTTTTTTTTCCCACAGAAACCAATGGATCCTCTTAAATCTAGCTGATATTTCTGTGGCTATGTTGCTTTGCAGATGTGTGGAAGAAGATCCTTGGCCAAATGTCTGTTCTACTTGATATTTGTAAGAGAGCTGACATTAGGTATTCCACAACCCAAGTGAGTGAATTAATTATCTTGTTAAACATCTTGTATGAGGAAAGAAACTGATTTTGTGGTCTGGGATACTCACCAATGTTAAAATAAATGCCAAGGTGAAATGAAGGAGAGGAGAGACCAGAACTTACTTGCCCTAAAACCATTCTGACTTTTACCACAAATGAGAGAAATTTCATCAATTCTCAAAGTATCTGGAAGATACTGGGTTCATCAAGTCAGGTTTTCTCAAAAAAATTGAAAATTTTCTTGGGACAGAGAAGCTTTTTCGTATCCTGTTATAGGTCAAACATGCAATGATTCTTTTCTCATTGTCATGTAATACCTCAAACACAGTGTGTCTTAACATTATTTAATGACTGATTCCTAATGAAGAGGAATGTCTTTACTGTGCTTTGCGTCTCACTCTGTCTGAATCATGTATGTGAACAGTTTATCTATTTTGTTCTGTCAGAAATGTTTATTTCCATCATCTACCATCCTAGACTGTAAGGACTGTATTTTGTGCCTAGTAAAATAAAAGATATATCTGGCCTGGAAGACTGAACTGGAACACTTGTACTGTCTGGTTTTGTAATGTCTTGGAAAAACAAACGTGCATATATTATCCTTATCTCTTCTACTTCCACTCATTGTCCATGCCTAAATACTTGAATTTGGGTTTAATATAGTTACATTTCATGTATTGCTTAGTCTAATTATTATACAAAAATATATCCTCCAGTTCTTTGCCAAAATTCTTCCTCGATGCAAAGATCTTACCCTCAGAAAAGTAATTACCCTAATAATTAGTTAATACTTCATTAAAAGTAGTTGAAATTTTACAGCGAGGGATACTCAATAAAATAAATTAAGGTTGTTTATACACAATATTCAACTTAAAGTGAATTGTCTGTGAATGCTACCACCATTGCCTTTATTTTTTTCTGTATTTCTTCAATACAAAAGTGAAGAGACAAGAAAATGTGGCCCTGTCATAAACTACAGAAGGGAATTGTTTTGTTCATCAGTGAAACAGAGTGTCTTGCTTTATCTCTTGGGGAAAAAAAAAGAAAAAAAAAAAGAAAAAAATATTAAGAACATAAGTAATCTGCTGAACTTCAACTTCTTTATACTGTTCAGCTTTTGCAACAAAAGATACTACATTGCATAATGTTTGGAAATAAAGTTACTGTCGTACTGTGAATAGAAACCAAGCCTGATTTCTTTACTGCCCCTCAAATGTAGTACTGTTTCTAAAACCTACGTATAATTTCACTTCTTCTGGATATCTTACATACCTGACATGGGAATCTCCCTATGCGCCTCCACAGGTAACACAGAAAACTAAATAATAATTTTAAAAAAATCAATGTTCTTTTATTTTTACATTTTTCAGTTATTGTTTCAGTTGTATAGTACAAATGGAATTTAGGTTCCTTGTCACAGTAACTAACACTACTGATAGGAGGAAATAATATTTTTGGTCTGATTTTTTTCTTTAAAAATACATTTTCCTGATGTATTTTACCTAAAATTAAAATTGTCATCTTCAAGATATTTAAACAATGTTTTGAAGTCTGCAAAAAGTATTGACTGTTCATGGTATTTAAATTTCCCCAAAAGATACAGTGATACTTTCCAGATCATTATAGAGATAGAAATCCAGATTTAAGTTTTAATTTGACAGGTAACTTTGTATACTAGGAAACTGAGCACAATATTTGCATTCATAGTTTTGATGACCACCACATCTTTCATGTGATCAGCATATGAGATATACATTAGTCAAATATATGTATTTATAACTACTATTAAAAAGAAAAAAAAAAAAAATTGACAGGATGAGAGTGACGGAGTGAGTTTTATATATAGACTCAAAAATGCAGTGAATCTGATCTTCTGTGCCTCCTTTTCCTGGTTTCCACTCCCGTACACTCCGGTAACAGCTTGATTTGGAGATAATGTCAATATTAGAGACTTAGTCCTATTATGAAGTAAAATATCGAAGAATTCAGAAACATTAAATCTACTACTCTGGAGCTAGACTTCAAGAGAAGAAATGGTATTATTTTAAACTTAAATTCAAGTAGGTTGATTTTTAGGGCTGGAAATGCTGAGAGATTAAACAATCCATCCCAGTCTTTACTTAGCATAGTACAAATTGTTCATTTGAGATTTGAACTTGGAAATGTTAAGTGCCGCTGTGATGCAGTTATACAGATATTCACCAGCTGGATCCGATGCTTAGTAAATATCATCATTGTTTTTTTCCCCAGTGAATTGAAAGAGCTTTGCATCAGTCCCCTAACCATAGTTAAGGCTTCTTGTGTACTCTCTGACTAATTCTCTGTCTTCATTGTAAGTCAGAACAGAGCTGTGTCTTTGTTGTCTTGATGTTCTCCTGTTTGCCTATTCATCTCCTCTTTCTTCTAAGGACAAACCATAACTCCACCTCAGGCAGATTGGTGCCAAATGCAATTGCAGGACAGTCTTGAGCTAAATGTGGATGTTTTCTTGGATTTTTATCGACTTTCCTGTATTAATCATCTTCTCTTTGAGCATGTGGGTTTTACAGTACATGCCAATTGTGCAGAATGTTCCCCAAATTAGCCAAATATCAATCTAGACAAATATTTTTAATTGCATTTATCTATCTCTAAATTTCTCCAGAACTACAATAAGTGGATCATTAATATCAAACTCAAACCTTATTGCTTTTTGTAAGTGCAGTTACAGAACTGAGAAATGAAAAAATACAAAATACATACTGTTAATATTGTGTTAAGAACTGGCCCTATTAAATATTAGGTTACAATCATCTGGAAAAAAATAAATTTAAAAAAAAAATCTTTAAAAAGAGTATGTCCCATAAGAGTAAGGTGAAAACTGTGGTAGAATAGAACAAAGAAGGTAATTACCTTTCTGGGAATTTGAATAGTTTTCTTGTATATGTACATGAAGCTTACTTATATTGTTATAGAAATCGAAAGCTTTGGAGGAATAACAAATATGACCCCAAACAGACAGCAGTAGTTTCAAATTCAAATGTCAGGAAACAATAATTTCCAATATCAACAAGCTTGAGGAATCAATACACAAAAAGTGATTCTGAATGGTGTGTAAATGTCCTGGTTTGGCTAAAACAGGGC
>NW_009617850.1:0-29965 GCF_000690535.1 Cariama cristata
TTTTTTTTCCTTTCTTTTACTGTGTTTGGAATTAGGAACCCACCTATTCTGTAAATTGGACACAACACTGGCATCCTGCGTGTGTCCATGTGTGCTTGGGGAAGGTGGCAGGAGGGTCTTGTCAGGTTATATTCAGGTTACAAGTACAAAAGTCACAGTCACTTTTTTTTTTAATTGTACAAACATTGTTTAATTTTGTTTTCTTTCTGGTTGAAGAGTACAGCGCACATTTTCCCCTTTTAGCCATGAGTGAGTCTAAATGGCTTTTATGGAGAGATTAGCACACCCCGACTTTAATACAAGGTTTCCTTTTTTTAAGGATGTGTTTGTATGCTTTCTGGACTTTTGAATTAAAAAATATATTATGATCTTTAAAAGGATCACTGTAGATGTGAACAAATCATTAAAGAGTGCAGAGATATATGATCCATAACTGGTTAGTGAAAATAACTTATTGATGAGATATGAAAAAATATTTTATTGTAGCACCTATTTTTATATGCACATTAGCATTTCTCTTTCCTTCACTATCTTAGGGCCTAATCCTGCAAATTCTTACTCACTTGAGTATCTCTACTTGTGAAAGAAGTCCCAACTTAGGCCTTCATCCTGCAGACACTTAAGCACATGAACAACTTTGCCAATGTGTGCAGGCCGGTAGACTCACTCATTGAGCAAAGTTAGTCAAATGCCCAAAAGATTAGGATAGAGGGTGCAGAACTATTCTGGTGCAGAACTATTCTTACAAGTAAAAATACTGGGATGTTTAAGTGTTTCTTCTTTTTTCAGGGTGGAGTCCAAAGTCTGCAAATTGCTTTAAAGTGTTGCACTACATTGAGAGCTTTTTTTCCCAAAGCTGATGTAGTTTCAGAAGTACCCTTTAAACCATTACAGATAATGCCAATTATGACCAAATCTTAAAAGACAACTTAAGACATAAAATCTGATCACAATAGAAATACATGTTTCTCTATTTAAAAATGTACCTTTTAGCAATCTCCTGCTCAGGCGTGTGGTTGGGTAAACTAGTGAGGGACATGTAGAAGACATTCATTTTAGCAGGAAAAAAAAAAAAGTCTTTAATTTTTAATTTGTCAGTTTTCCTTTTTTTTTTCTTCTTTCTTTTTTATTAGTTTACCAAAATATAATGATTTTACAACTGTTGTAGCCAGTTTCTGATTGTTTAGTCAAGTACAATTGCACTTGTACAGATCCACTTGTTTACTGGCATTCTGAAAGACCAAATGATGGACTGTACACATCTATATACAATGTCTTTACCCCTTTGGGCAGCAGGCAATGGCAAGGATATTCATAAACACAGCATCACTGTAAGATGGGACAACTGGTGTCTCATATGTATCCCAGCACATGTGATTTTTTGATAGTTTCTGAATAAACACTTGATAAATATTTCAAATGTAAGATCATGAAGTTATGAGTATCTGAAGTTTAAAATTTCTTGCCAAAATCATCCGTTCGTATGTTGGATTCTTTTTACTAGCAATTATGGCTCATCAGAAAGATCTAACATTTTTAGGCAAAACGTAATGTATTCTCTATTTTCAAAACATGACATACAGTAATTACCAGCATACATAATATGGGTCAGAAAGCAACCCAGGGATATGTGTTTCATCAACATATTGAATAGGGTAGTTTTATATTTACATTTTGTTTCCTTACTGAAGTGTTCTTTAATATATGGAACAGGGTAAGTGATATTTCACATGTGGTTTTGTCTTTCTTCATTAGGTTATCATATTTGCTATTGTTTGCAGAGTTGCTCACTAGTACATCTTTTATTGCAAAAGGGCTCTGTTCTGTTCGACTTTTCCTATCTATGTACAATCTGTCACTTTCTACAAAAACAAAGCTATATAACTGGTCTGTTGGAATTCAAGATAAATGTTTTGTTGGCATGTGTTCTTCCCTCTATGCCACCTACACTGAGTGAAAGTAAAAGAAAAAAAAAAAAAAAGCATGACTGTATTTAGCTTTGGCAGTTTAGTAAGTGGAGAAGTGGAGTGTTATTTCAGTTTGAAATGCAGATATGAGGAGTGTTCTTTTGTCACAAGAGACACAACACATGGCTATTCTTTGCACTGCTCTCGATCTCCTGAAGAATTCCCATTGACACTAGTGAAAGATGCGAGCGTTTCTCCCTCACATCTGAGGTGTAGTTTTGGAGACCTAATTTTGAATTGCCGCCTTTATAACTATTGCTGAAACCAGTGGCCTGGTTCTCCGTCCATTTAAACTCAATAGAGGCACGCTGTTGTTAAATGAGTATAAGTAAGAAAATTTTCAGCCTCACCAGCTTTGTCATTCACTAAGAGAAAGGCTAGCTCAGTAAGGATTGAACGAGAAGGTCTTGCAAACTATTGTCTGTTCAGGTGTATATGTATTTTTGCTGTGTGATTCTAAACTCATAAAGAGGAGTTTGCATAGGTGTCAATACAAATGTAGGATTAGGTCCTTAACTTGAAAGGTACATTTTACATGGCATTCTGCCACAAAGAGGCAGCATCCACAAATGAGTAAATGAGCAGGAATTGCTTGGATTTGTAAGAAATAGCTGATAGAAATGCCTCAGCAGTCTGCTTATGCTTGCATTCTGATGCTGCCATTTCTAAGGCCAGTAGTACTGCTGCTTCCATGTTTTCTACATGCATTTCATTGGTAATGAAGAATTTTTCTAATGGTCCACACTAAAATCAGAACAATTAATTTGAATCTCTTCAACTTTTTATCTTCATAAGAAAAAAAGTATTATCGGATCCATTATTGGAGAAAAAATTAAATGGCATCAATTACCTTCAGAAAATGCATTCAGGAAGATAAATCCTTAAAAAAGGATACACAGTGCAAAATAATATTCTTTAGTCCATAATTATCCTGAAACACACCCGAAAGGGCTATTTGTGAATGAGGACTTTAATGGAAGGAAGATTTCCCACTCAGTGGCTACAGTGATATATCATCTGTTGAAAATTATAGTAAGAAAAAGTAGATGAGAATATGACTTGAGAAAGGGAGATCTGCCTCTGATTTAAAAACAGGATAATTTGTTTAAGGAAAAAACATTTGTATAGGAATATGACCTTTGTTTTGTTAGCAAGTTCAGTGAAACTTTCTGCATGATGATCTGCTGAGTTAGTGCTGACCAAAAGGGTAAAAGTGTAAGAAGAAAAAATAGAAAATTCCTGTTTTGAGAAGTCTGAATATTATTTTAGCTTGTTTTAGGTTGATTATCAGTCTGGTTTAGGTTAGTTATTTATGTGATTTTTTATCCCCTCTGGTTTTTATTTTTTCAGTTTTTGGCAAGTAACATTGAGCTTATTGAATCACTCATATGGCCTGATATTTTATTTCAAAAGTGCATGAAATTCTGTGATAAAAGAGGAAAAAAGGTGGAAGAGAATCCTAATTTCTCAGTGTAACTATGGAATCAAAACATGGATTGTGATAATTTAGAACATTTATTCTTATGAAGTAAAAGAAATTTTTTTGTGCTTTTTTTTTTTTTCCATACCGTGCCAATTTAATGTCCTAAACACTAATGGTAAGTCTAGGGGTTAAATACCTTTTTGTCTGTCTCGCTCTTCTTTTCATTTATTTTCATTTCTTTTTTCTTTTCTTTTCTTTTCTTTTCTTTTCTTTTCTTTTCTTTTCTTTTCTTTTCTTTTCTTTTCTTTTCTTTTCTTTTCTTTTCTTTTCTTTTCTTTTCTTTTCTTTTCTTTTCTTTTCTTTTCTTTTCTTTTCTTTTCTTTTCTTTTCTTTTCTTTTCTTTTCTTTTCTTTTCTTTTCTTTTCTTTTCTTTTCTTTTCTTTTCTTTTCTTTTCTTTTCTTTTCTTTTCTTTTCTTCTCTGCTTTCTTCTTGTCCTCTCTCCTCTCCTCTCCTTCTTTTCTATATTACATACATTACTCCCATCTTTGATAAAATGATAAAATGAGCTGAATTTCAACCAGTTAATCCCAGAAGACATAGCCTGTAATTTCTAGACATTCTTACACACTATTTGAAACACCAGATGCTATGTCAGTCCTGTCATCAATTAAAAGTCTGACATCAGTGCAGCTTCCACTTTCATACTTCTGGAACCCAAATTCTCACACTCTTAGATTTATGTCCCATTATTTTAATGGTCATTTAAGGTTGTAAAACCATGTTCAGTTGATTCCGTATACTGCAGTATTTAATTTCTGAATGTTTTCCTATGTTTTCATTTTTTATAAAGCTTATAGCTAATTCTTAGGAGTTTTCCTTTTAGGAAAACATTAGATGTGGTGGAACCTTTTCTCCTATCACATAATAATTTAATTCTTAAAGTAATATAACAAAATCAATGGTAAAATATCGTAAAAAAAAAAAAGAGCCTGTGACCCATGGGAAAAAAAAACTTAGAAAATATATCTGGAAAGGCAGGAATAGCTAATTATGGTTGTTGGTAAAATATGAAGGTAACATCCTGGTTCTGTAGGTTGTTTAGACAACCTATTTAGCTGGAGCTGAAATGTCTGACCTGCATGTTGTTTGTTTCTTAAAGAAACTTACAAGTCTGCTTAATGCATATGGTTCTCTCTCAGGGGGCAGAGTCCATTAAGGCACTACATCCTGAAAGACAGGATAAACAAGAGCTCCTTCGTTTTTGGAGGGCAGGTTCTTTATATTGCTCAGTGTCTCCAGGGAACCTGAATTGCCTTTCATTTGGTTAAAGACTGGCATACTGAAAGGCAACATCTCCCAACCAGATTCTAGAGAAGGGGGCCAAAATCTTTGGTTGTCTCATGCAGAACTGAGAGCACTATTGGCACTACTGGCATTAAACAAGAAAAATAGGAAGAGAAGAGAGACTGAATGGCAGACACAATTCCATAGCTGTCAGTCTTCAAATGGTCTTCACATTTCTATTGATTATTTGATTGCAGGGAACTTGTACCTCCTTTCTGCAGCATCCATTTACTCTGGAAAATGTAGAACCTCAATCTAAGGAGTGACAAGAGGATGGAGGAGTAGACGAGTAGGCGGTTCTGTGAAGTGGGCAGGATAGCAGCACTCTGAATGGGCGGACATACTACTTGTTCATTTACCTCATTTCCCAGCCCTTCTAAGAAGCTTCGCAATGTGCTCTGATGAAATGAGAGCACATAGATCTCCTTGTGGTCCAGCAATACCATTTTACAGATTTGTGTTTATACATCTATATATAAATACTATTCTAATATAAATATTACAAGTCTTTACAACTTGTATTGCTTTTTTCTGTTCTTTATTCAGCTACATTTCAGAGTGCCTAGCAGTATGATAATACTCCAGAAATACTAAGCATGGTTATGCTTTAGAATAATTGTTTATTCCTAAAACACAGATCAGGACAGAGTCAGGAAACAAAAAGAGGCACGTTTAGGCCCTAGGAACCAGAAGCATTTAGTTAATTGAATATACAAAGAAATAAAGTGTAATGAAGTTTGTAATTAAATGGTTATCAAATTAACTATTTAACTTACAGCTAATGGGGTACATTTTGCTTCTAGTTGTGTAAGTACAAAACTGGATTCTAGTGACTTAAGGAAGTTACAAAACATTTACCTCGCTCTTATGAGTTTGGCTTTTTGTCATTGAAATAAGCCATTCTCTTAGCATTTCTGTTTTATAAAGTTAAAAATTTGAATACAGTAATGATTAACGTTTGTAGTTCTGTTATGTACCTCCAAAATGAATTATATCGATTTCCAATCTGCTGACAAATCAACTGAACATTAACGTAGTATAGCACCGTAAAAAATATCTCAGAATCATATTGTGCTGATTATGTGGGAAGTTCAGTTTACATCCACTTATACAGATGTGGTTCTTGAGAATGATGGACCATATAACTGACAACATTCCTTTATTTAATTCTGTGGGCTTGGTCCTGAAACCTTGAATTAGATGAAATAACTATTGAATAAAAAATTTTCCCATTGTGGTGTTTTTGCCATGGAAGATACAACACTTTTACTGCAATTTTTCAGCCTCATATTTTCAGTATTTTTAAATTTTGCAGAAAACTATAGACCACGTCAAACATAAATGATTTTTTTTTTTTTTTTTTCCAGAAAACTACAGATCATGTCAAACATAAATTATTTTTTTTTTCTGTTTGGGCACATGATTACTATTGTATATCATGACATGGTTCTGGGTCGTTTTCCAAAAATATGTCTAGAGTGGGGCAAGATAAAAAGTTGAAATAATAATTGTCTAGTTCAATGTTTAGTTTAATAAAACATTTTCTTCTCATGATTTACACAGTATATCTGATTTTGTGAACAATAGATTATCAACATCTTCTGGAAATTTTGTACCAATACTGTGGAAAAAATTTTATATTCTTATTTGGGAAAGGGGACAGAGTGTATGATTGCTGTTGTCAGAGACATCATATCAACTTTATTCAAAAATACTTTTAAATAAAAATACTAAGTTACATTCTTAAAATAAAATTTGAAAGCTAGCAATCTAGTACAGTTTTCTGATTTCTGAAAACAGAATTTGATTACCAAGTAGATTATTATTTTAACCATCTGTATTTTTTTACCATCTGTATTTTAAAAAAGAAATATGTATATGTGTGTGTGTATATATATATATATATGGAAGTGTATGTATACACATATATGTATAAGATGCACATATATGTGTATATATGTATACATACACTTATATTTATCTATATTTCTTTAGTTAACATTGTCTTTGCTGTGATGTAAGAATACTTCCGTGTGTGTTTTGAAAGCTTTTAAGCCTGGAACGAAGAAAAAGTGCTTCATGTAGCATAGGAAACATATAAATGCTATATCCACAGAGTCACCAAAAAGTCATTCCAGTCCTGCAAGACTTCAACTTGTCTAGTATAGTAATATAAATGTTGTTTTGGGGTTGCTAGGAACAAAAGTTCAGGCCCAAATCTGGTTTGCAACTGGTTAGATATTGATTGAGGGTCATTAATATTCCTGCGTCTTAAAAGTCTGTCTTTTACATTTGAAATAGTATCACTTAACAGGAGAGGCCTGAATTCAACTTTGCTGTAACTTCATTACAATAGCAATTAGTTTGTCCAGTCAAATGGATAAATAAACACATACGAAAAGTATTTATGAAAATGAAAACAGTTCTTACAAGCTCTCACTATTAGATATCTGAATTTAATCTGAATCAGATATCTACATTTAATTATGCAGTAAGTATTACATGACAAAAATTTGTTCTCTTTTTAAATGATGAACTTCAGTGAAGTATTCCATTTTTTAGTCACAACTATAATAAAGCTGGTAGTCCAGCAGTCCAGCAGTTGCTTTCTGCTAAAATTAAAGCAGGGTTGTTCACAGTATTGATACTCTTCAGCTATGATACAGTTTTATCATTGTAAATTCTATTCTAAAGTTTGTAAAATTAAACATTTTAAATGCATTTTCAGGTTGGCAGTTTATTAAGTTGAATCAAATATGTCATTACATTTATCTACAGTTCATTAGTCATCCAGTTTTAAAGAGTTTTCACATACTTTTTTAAAGTCATTCGTAGAACTATTTGTAAGTGATATAATGATGTGGTTATATGAGTTTATGTGTAGTTACATACAGTACTGCACATTCAGTTAGATTTTATCTGATAATTTATAGCAAACCCAAATGTATAGGTTACAGTATGTTTCACCTTCAGCCAATTGAAGAATATGTACATTTTTCTGTTTTCAGATTTATAAGAAATGCCTACATTAAGATCAAAGAACTTGAACTATATACTTTCAAAGAATGAATATTCTGCTGAATAATTTTTTCTCAAGTATAAATATCTTCCTTTAGTGATGATGAAAAGCACATCAAAGGAAAAATTGGCTAATGAGTATATTTGATGTTTTTGAAGTGAATGAAAATTCTCCTATTGATTTTATTTTTTGAAAGTATGGAATGTCTTTACAGTTTGTCTTATGTTTCTCTCTCTTCCTGAAGACTGTTTATTAGTTTGCCTTGCATAGGGAAAATACCTGCTGCAAAGGTGTTTGAAAACTCAGTTGGTTATAATGTCTCTATCAGTTATAATTTTGTCTGCTCCTAAAGGTTGCTTTCTTTCTTCAGTAATTAAATTATGCTTGGTCTTTTAAGGGTGGATATTTTTAGTTTATTTCCATCTAAAGATAGCATGCAGTGTAGTCAATACTGGTTCTGGAAATGGTTTAAAAATACTATATATTGATGGGTTCTTAAAGTTTATAACACTAATGTTTAAAAACATTTTAACTGTTTAAAATGAAGTTAACAGTTATACATTTTCTATTTTAATTTTCTGTTTCCTCTCCTTATTCTTTTTTTCCTACACATTACTGAATCAAACTGCTTGCCTTTGTTTTGAAGCCTGCTTTTTATTTTATTTTAAGTAAGGAACACAATTGTCTGCAGAGGGATCTAAGCTATTGTTCTTAAGAGTGTATATTTTGTGTTAAAGAAAAATATTGTAGTCTTTTATAAGGCTATTCATTTTCTAAGTAGAATCACATGATCTACATTTCTCCCCTCCTTGTCTCTCCATTCTTACACTGTGAGACAGTGAAGAGGCATATGTGTTTGCTTTTGTAGCTCTGATAGCCGGAGTAAGACCTTAAGCAAAAGCCTCATCAATGGTAAAGAAAATTACGTTTTAGATAGGGATTTATTTTTTTTAATTCTGTCTATAGCATCATTAGTGTAAACTTATAACATGAATACTTACATGCATAAACATATATTTATATGTATATATGTCAGGGGCACCAGACAGTGCAGAATGAAGCTTTTTTCGTTGTAGTTGATTTTTTAAATGCATCTTGTCCAAAAAAAAGGAACTGTCTTATAAGTAAGCAATGCTTATATAACAAAGCTTTTCAGCAGAGTGAATTAAGTAGTAAAATGAACTCCTTATTGACAATTTCTGATTGGATGTGAAATGTTTCTTTTTACCTTTTGGGCATGGCAGGTAATAGCTACCAACAAGTAAGTGACAATGTGCCATAATATCATGTTGAATAGTATAATCTATCAGGTTTATTGTGCAATATATTACTTAAAAAGTTTTAAATGGTAGAAGTCTACTAATGCATATTGTACTAATTTGTACATCAACTCTTCCTTAAAAATTTTTTTCCTGAAGAATAAGAAGTTGCTAGTCATTTGAGAAAAGTTGTTTCTATAAATATGAAAAGTAGCTAAAATAATGAGTCTAAATTAACCAATTTTTAGAAATATCATTGAATGTATTTATAATGATTAATAATTTTTCATCCATAAGTAATTTTATACACTGAATGTGTTCTATAATTTTCAGTATATTTCATATACTGAATGTTATCTGTAATTAAATATTTCTTAAGAATTCTTGGATTATTAAGGCATTTTTGTCACATTTGGTTAAGAGCAGAGGTTTAATTATGGAGGAAAAAAGCACCCTCTCATCATTTTATCTTCTTAATATTTAACTTAGGAACAATTGTCCAAATGAAACAGATTTATTTTTTTAGATGTTAAAATATGTATTAATTTTAACTCATTTGCTATTTGAATGTTTGAGAATTATTTACTGTTCTATGTAATAATCTATGGCGAAATATCAAAAGTTCCCAACTTTGGCTTTATCAATACTACATAATTTCAACTTTTGGTTACATAATGAAACTATTTTTCTCTTATGTTAGTCTTATACTTAGTTACCCTTACCGCTTGCTTTGTGAGTTGATATAAGACCCCTAAATGATTCATTTAATCATTAAAGCTCAATATCACTTCACAACCCTAACAGAAAGATAATTTAACACAGCAATGAAGACAAAAGCTCAAAGGTAGACTTTTTATTCTCTGACTACTTCCACATGTGAATAATTTGATTGATGTGAGTAGTCTCGTCAGGTTCAGTCAGAATTTTTTTGTGCAACATACTTTTATGTTTGGAGAAAATGAATTAAAATATATGTCTGAGACATATAGGCTTAAGTCAGTCCTTAGTCTGAGTTCTGGTTTGCTTGATGGAGAAGTAAATATTTCTGAACATATTAAGATAATGATTACTGTTGCCAAAGTATTTTCTTCCTCTCAAAAGGTAACTTTCTGTTTTTACTCATGTAGACAATATGCAATTAGGTGTGTGTGTATCAGAGGGCATTTTGATGTGGTCAGAAAGGCCTGAGGACCTTGAAATCTAATACTAGTTCAATTTCTGAAATGCTTACTTTCTGTTTTCCTGTATTTTTTTTTTAATTGAATGTTACTGCTTGAAAAGGTTACTCATAATAATGTTTAAGCCTAATGACAGAAAAGTACTGGGAGGGTTCATGAATATTTTTATTTTTTCAGAGATTTGAACTGTAAAGCCATATGTAGAAGATAAGTAGTTATAGGTTCTGAATTTCTTAATTTTGCCTTGTCTTCTAAAAAAATTAGTTTTTTTTTAATTGAACAGGGATTACAGAATTTGAATGAAATATAAAGATGTTAAATAGCTGTCATCCAAAGGCTTCAATAAGAATTGTTGTCATTAATGTTGTTGTCATTGAACTCTGAAAAATCAGGTCATGTTTATTTTTGGGACTGGCTGGGTTTTAGAAGGTGAGTGAACAATGGCTAGGAGGCCTTGCACCTCTCCACATCACAATTAACTAAATTATCACAGTGATGAAATAGGAGCCCTTTTTAGTGAATTCATGTTTTGGGAATACAGTCAATTTATATTTATCTCTGCATTTTAAATATCTAAAGGATAAATGTTGTCAAAACTATTTCTTAATACTGAGAAGAAAGTAGTTATTTACAGGGCAGAGATTCTGAAAGCAAGGATTGTTCTTACAAGAAGTGAAAACAATGATTTTATTTTCATTGCCCAAATGTAGAGATGCAAAGTAGAAATACACAGGCTGTAGAGTATTGAATACTTAGAGTATTACAAAATCTTAAACTTTTAGGCATCTTTTTTAGATATTTACAAGCTTTTAAGTCTTGATATGAAATTCTTACCTGTAAAGGAGGTTTTAGCTCTAGTTAGGGCAGCACAATCAGAAGACAGGCAGATATTTTGGTCTATCTTATTTTATATAACCTTAGAAAAATTCTTTTGGTCAGCTTATTTTTTATTTTTTTTTTCATTACACAGAAATCAAAATTCTTCTTGTCAAAGTTGGAAATTATGGTGTCACAAAATGTCTCTGCCTGGATAAATAATCATTCAGTAGCGGCATTAAAATTGCTACAGCAAACTGAAGTTTGAAATGAAGATATAATGTTCTGTGACCATGGGAGATATTTGTGAGAGTGCTTTGTTGACAACTAATTGATAATTATGGCTTGTATTCTTCTAACACCTTTCTTCCCAAAGGATCCTAAAGTGCCTTGCAAAATTAGGGCCTGTTCCTGCCCTGATTGAAGTCAGTGGGAGCACTGCCAATGGGAACAGCACTGGGCACTTCAGAAGCTAATAAAAGCTGCATTCAAACATCACTTCTGCAACTGAAATGTGTAACTGTTCATCTTACACAGCAGTACTCCCCAGTGGTTTAAGACAGGAAGTGAATATTATCTTACACAGATTGCAAATTTTAAAAAGAAAATATAGTTTTAAAGGGATACATGGTCCAAATATTAGTGTTAATAGCCCAGCATTTGGTTAAGATTTCTGTTTGAAACTTCATCCAAACAGATTTTTGTGGGTTTTTTTCAGAAGATTTAAACATTAATTCCAGTAGTTCTAATGACTGATAACACTTTCATTATTCATATATTGTATACACATATTTTGGAGCTCAGCCTTGCACTTTTTGTCCAATAATATAAAATAATTTCAAAAAAATATAACATGGAAATACAAGAGATCTTCTATATTCATTGTACCCTTTTGCTGAATTTTTTTTAATTGCTACCTGAGGAAAGCTTGATATTACAATCTGTATTTGGCTTATATTTCCATATTCTTTCATTTTACATATTAAGCTGATTGCTGCAGTATGTCAAGCACAGGATTTGATGTTTGTATACCTGAGATGGTTGGAAGCAAGCCTTATATCATGTATTCTGATTTTTTTTTATTTTTTAATATAGGACCTTTAATATACTATTTGTCAGCTACAAAAATACTAAGTGTCATGCACTGATGCAAAAAAAAAGTGGAAACTAATGCAGATGTTTGTAATACTATGAAAAAGCCTGAATTGTTTTTCAGTTAGCATTTTTTTCTCAACCATTCATGTTGATGAATGAGGAAATAATTAAAATATTTAACATCTTTAAAATTATTACAATTTAACAAATGAAAGAGGAAAACTTTCAAGACACCATAAAAAGTTCCTTGACTGTTGGACTGTTTTGTTTGATTCTAGCTAGACGCTTTAAGATAGGACTGAAAAATAAGCAGCTCCAAGAGTAACTATCAAACAACTTATCTAGTAGAATATATAGCAACTGAAGTCTTTGAATCAGATGATGTATACATGCTGTATATTCAAAAAGAAATTTGAGATTATAGGGCTAGATAAATTCAATACTAGTCTTGTTGAATCCTTCTAGTCTTATTGAATAAATATTTATTAAATCCTCTGGCAAAATGACAGAAGATGCAGCTTTGCGTTGCTGACATGTCCAAGATGAAAATACTCTGTGTAGTTCGTTGAAATACTATATTTACCTTATTAAAAAAAAAACCAACCAAAACCAGATGTAATCCCAATTTTTAAAGAATGTTCTCTTTTTCATGCTGTACCTGGTTAAAATATTTACAGTGTAATTGAATTCCCTTGGCCATCCCAGAACAGAAGGTTAAGAAGGTAGTTCATAAAAGGGGTTTTCAGGGAAATCACAGCATATTATATGCATCTGTAATATAGGTGTGGCTTTCAAGTAGTTTTAAATGTGTTAGAGGAAGGTGCTCTGTTAGAACTTAATTCATTGGTAGATCTAAATGTCTCTCCCTACTAGAAACACAATATTTGACAACCTTTTATAACAATAAGAACCTGGAAATATACAAATTGCTAAGTCTATGCTGGATGAACAAATGCCATGTTTACTTACCTACATTTCTGGCTAGAAAACCCATCTTCCTCAATAACAATTTTACATAAGTGACAATAATTTGACATAACTGTTCCAGAAAGCTACAGACAGATATGGAAAAGAGACACTGAAGTTAACAGCCAATTATTTTAATTTTCTTTCATATGTGTTTTCAATAAAAGTATTATATTCTTAATACTTTTAATTAAGTCATCATTATGTCATAAACGCACTCCATAGGTTATAGTGTAATAAAAGACATATTAAGGTTGACATTGCACTGTCTGTTTTATACACACACAGAAAAGCAAAGAAGAAGTAACTATGCATGTGCTGATGACAGGTCAGGAGGAATTTAGCACTTTGGTCAAAAATAGGATTAGATTTTATCCTTAGGGTAGAATTAGTGTGTGATCTCATGGTCACTTAATAGGTTTCCTATTAGATCTTCCTTAAGGCCTGTTTTTGCAGTCCTTAATCAGGCAAAGCACCCAAAGAAATCAGTGCACTTTTGGTAGCGAAGAACTTTTCAATCTCTTCCTTAGACTTCAAATTATTTAATTCATACACAATTATGTAATAAATAAAGGGCTAAATGACAGTTACTCAAAAAAGTTTAAGATTAAGTCTTATGCCTTTAAGGATCTAGGCCTAAATGACTAATGCAATACTAAGACCATATATCCATCTTGTATTAGAAATAAATTAGCTATTGTCAAATTCTGCATTCTTTGCTAATTTCCATCTTGCTCAGCAAAGCATTGTAGGATCCAACCTTTAAAATATTTTCTATTGTATTTCTTCACTAATAAATATTTTGTAAGACTTTACTGGGTACTACAATACTTTTTTCTTTTCATTAATTTCCATTAAACATGTTTTTATTGGCATATCTGTAACCGTTATAGGAAATATGAACTTTGTATGAGAAAGTGAGGTGAAAATAGTACTTGGGGGGGGGGACACATACTCAATATAAAAAAATCCCCACACCTTTTTCCTGAGAAAGTATTATTTTTTCAAATGTATTTTAGAATTTGTTAAATAAAAATCTTCCTGACAAACGAAGTATGACTTTGCCTAAAATAAAAATAAAACCAAACATTCACCTTATCTAGTTTTATATTGAACTAAAACATTTGTCAAAAGTGAACATTGTTCAATATTTGGATGTGTATCACCAATCTTGTCCTCAAAAAATCCCAACAAAACCTATTGATGAAGAAATGGTTGATCTAAACTGCTACAAACAGTTGTATTCAACTATCTTATGGAATGATTGCTTTATACCCTTAAGTTTAATTAATATACCATAGTAATTAAGAGTATTACTATGTAATAAAATACACATTTTCATACACAGACATCTCATAATTGCAATCCATAACAATGGATTTTTACCAATGCATTATGTTGTTTAAGTTTCAAAATATTTCAATTAATTAATAATTAAATAATCCTTTAAGATTTGTTTTAATAGATCTTTAAAAAGCCATAAAAAAAGAGGTCAAGTAATGTTATTTCACAGAATGGTTTTAGATGTCCTATTGTCTAACAAAATGTATATTTAAAGTGCAGTTCTATAGCAAAAATAACATTTTTAATAGTTAATATATTGCCGATACTTAGACTTGCGTACTCTGAACCATATGAGTAATTTTACTTTCAGAAATTTAATAATATCACCAAGAGCTACTTATGGGAGTAAAATTGTTCATATGTCTAAGCATTTGCAGGACTGAGCCTTCAATTTTTGATTGTTTGATCAATTGGAAAAAAAAATCTACTGAGTATTCACTGAAGCTTTTGACCTCATAAAATTGGTTCATGTATTTTTGTCTGACACTTTGTACATTATCCTCCAATGAACAGTAAAGAAAGAAAATATCAGATAATATTAATACCTCAGAAATACAGTGAGATACTTAACGGAATAATCCAAAGACTGTCTTTAGATTGATAATATTTATATTTGCAGTATTAAACATTAAGCATTAGAAACATTACAGAACATCATACATTATATGTATAAAACTTTATAACTATAGACACATACATTTCTATGTATACTTTTCATTTTCATTTATACAGCATCATAGGTGTACATGAAATCTATATATGCTCATATATGTATATAAAAGTCTCATGTACTTTAAAGCACATTAGACCTAAATTATGAAGTAAAGTGCCACCATAATGTATCTGATAATTTAACTGAATTCTGTTACAATGTTAGTTTATTAAATGGTGTCAGATAATTTTAATTGTTACTGGTATATTTCTGGGAAAAAAAAAAAAAAAAAAGCTGGAACACATAATGAAGGCTCTTTTCAATCTGATAGAGAAGTACTATTCCTGTGGTGCTTAGGCACTTCACAATAGAAGAGTTTTTTGCAATATGATGCCTCCTGTGGTGCAGTGAGGCATGAAGCAATACAAGAGGTAGACGGAACTGAAAAATGTCATATGAGGAAATGCTACATCATAGGAAACATTCACAAGGGGAAGACAGCTGTTGTTATGAACTATTAAAGCCAGCAGCAGTGTATTCTTCTCTTTCAAGGTTTCAGAAGCCTGAGAAGGCATTTCCTTCTATCTTCTTCTCTCTGCTGTCCATCCACCTCCCTCTCAAAGGGAGAGGATGCTATGTCTGGTAGCTTTGATCGTGGCATGCACTGAATCATGAGGGCTCTGCCTTTCATTGCCCTCTCTTTTGCCCTTCAGTTAAAGATTATCTGGGACTGGGCATCAAAGTGCCAAAGAAAAACTCTCGTGCTCAAAAAAAGTGCTACGAGTGGAACTAAAGACAAATGACAAGCAGACAAGCTGAAAACCTACTGAAATGGCTGAAAACTGATATTGTTTGGAGGGAGGTGCATTTATAATTGTATGTCTGTGTCTATGGAAGTGACATTAGAGATATCCTCAACTGAGTACAATTGTAAATTATATGAGTATTAAGTTTCAACACAGTGGCCTCTGATTTTCAAGGACAGAGTGGGTGATGGGGATGACAAAGAGGAAAACTGAAGTAGCAATAACATTGACTATTCTCATTAGACCTGATGTTAGTCCTTAGTTACAATCACATAAGTCCCTTAACTTTAGTAGGCTTGTTTCGCTTAAATCAAACTATATATGTGATTAGCTGGGAATATGCTTTAATTTCTCTCCATATATACCTATACAAAAAATACATGTACAGATTTCCACACTGTGTTTTCTACAGGATTGTAACAAAACAGCTGCCTAAAATTTTCTTGCTAAAAATTTTGATAGCTGTAACAACCAAGTTGTATAATCTAAAAATGATTTGTATAATGATTTCCTGTGAAGATTGGTATACAAATTGTGGCCTTGATTTCTTCACGTCTTATACTGATGAACTCAGTTGACATTTCTGTTTGACAGTTACTCCTGATTTAGATTAGACTAAGTGAAAGGATGTGCAAAAGATGTGTCCAGAGTGTAATAATCTGCTTCTTGAGGTGAAGCACTTCAGAATAATGAGAATACCTTTAAATTAGGTTTATATTCTAGATCTGGGAAACTTAATTTGGGCTATTGTCACTTACTTAGCATATAACATGGTTCAAAAGCAACTGACACAAAGGTCACATATAGCAGACATAAAAATTCATAGCAAAATGGAGTTCAGATTCTGATGGGCTCTTTTTCAGTGCAGCTGTATATAATTGAGAACAACAAACAAAACCCAAAAAACCTTAACTGACAGCCATAGAATAATAGTGCCATTGGGACTAATATTTTCTCATGGATTTACCTCATTGAAGCAGTTGTCAATATTAAAACACCAGAGATGTTTCTTCATCATAATGTTTTATTTTCTACAAATTCTTTAGAAAACTATATCTGCATTAATCTAGACATCATGTATAAAGAATACAAGTATTCTTATTTGTATTCAAATTTTTCAAATACTATTTCTATCCCAAATTTGAAGGTGCAGAGCTATATTATATTGAAAAATGAATGTTAAGGGTCTTCTGAGCTTTTCATTATATTAGGGTCAGGACTGTCTTTTATGAAGAGCTTTTTTGTGTTTTGTTTTGTTTGTTTTTTGGTTTTTTTTTTTTTTAATTTAATGCATTCTATTAAGATATTGTTATACTGAATGTCAAAATAATTCTATGATTACCTGCATTTAAAGACATAATATATGGTCTCCCACAAAGAAATATCATGATGATTGCTAATTAAGGATCTTTTATTCTCTAGAAGAATGCTCTAGATAACTGTTTCAATAGCTTTGTTCTCTTGTCATTATTACACAATGTTTCTATTGCTTTCACACATTTGTTGCTATCTGCCAAGCAGAACCAAATTTAGCCTGAAGCCTGGAGGAGGATAGAAGAAAAATATATTAGGTATATGAATGATAATTTTGAGAAAAAAAAAAAAACTGTTGATAATTTTATGCTCATATTTTTGGTTGCACAACTTATGTGCCAAATTTTGCATATATCTATTATGCACAAATGCATATGTCAAAGTTTACATCAACAAACAAAAGTTGTACATTACATCCAGATTTTTGTACCCACCTTTTAGTATTAGACATACAGCAGGTTATGTAGGAAAATTGACTCAACTAACAGGAAAAGTTCAGGGCACTTGGAAAATCTGGTATTACAATTCTGATCATTATTAGAAAGTGTTAACAGTATGCTGAAAAATACTTTTCCACATATTTTCTGACATTAATAGAACATCAGGTCTTCATTGCATATTACATCTTGTTGTGGCACTTTCAATAATTATAAAGCTTTCCATCTGTAAGAAGAATTGTATATGCATTACAAATTATTTCTAATTGTATCACCCCTCTAACCTTTAATTATCACTAAATTGGGAATGTTTTATTTTGAGTTATCATTTTATTTCCTTTATAAAGCTGCTATTATTTATAGACTCTCCTACTTAATTAGGTCTAATGAAGAAAGTAATTTTCTTCTCAACTCTACATTTTACTGTTGATTGACATGATATCATATATACTTGTTAGACTTCTTTATTTTCTATGTTAATCAGGGCTGCTGAATTGTACAGACATACAAATACTTGTGTTGTTTTGAATAGTGATCCTAAAAGTGTACCAGCAAAAATGTACTTTCTCTCTTAGATGTATATAGCAGTTTACTTTTTGCTTAGCTGTCTGAAAACATTCTTACTCACAGTCCCTTTACATTTCATTGCAAAATGAAAAGAAAATCTGATCTCATTAAAATGATCATACCTGTGTTAAGTCAGGCTTTCCCAAGCTGTTCTAAGTAGTGGCACTGTAGGCAATGTATAGCTAGAAATGACACTGGTCTGAAGCAAAAGTGGTATGTGGATTCTTATTTGCTAAAATATTTATAGTTATGTACTGTAAGCTGTATGCATTTTTGTGATTACAAATTAACATTTGTTATAATATTTCATTCTAAGTGAGAAGTGCACTTCATATTCATTTCAGAGTAAATTCTTTGTTCTGATCAGTGTGAACTGATCAGAGTCATAGATGCAAACTGACTTTAGTTGAAGCATTTATGAGGTTATTCACTACTCAGCGTGGAGATGGTCTAACCTTAATACATGAATTCACTTCTTATTTTAAAACTACACTAGTTCAGTACATAAAGTCATATTAAGTAGAATAGACAGTGCTCAGTAGATCAATTCTGAAAATAAAATTATTTTCTTAATGAAACCTGAATCTTTAAACTTAAACCAAAGGCATGAAGAGGTCATAAATTTATTTCAGGAGAAGAGTGGTTAGATTCTTTATTTCATTGTTATTCCTTTTGTTCAAATCACAGAACAACACAGAGATGCTGAATATTAATAAAGACAACATTCTTGGAGGCTTTAGGAGTATAAAAACTTTGAATCACTCTAAGTAATAGACACAAAAAGTTTAAGACGATTTTATTCAGTAAAAAAAGCAGCTTCAGTCAATAAGTGAGAGATGATTTTCAAGTTTTCAATTTTAAGCCAAGAAAATACTTGTGGAAGCCACAATCTGTCTTTCATGTACGGGCCAGTTATTAGGGATTATTTTTACTGTCTAAGAATAAGGTATATTAAAATCTGGGCAATAGACTCGTTCTTGTCCTGCATCCCATATATTAAAAATGTTCTGTTCTCAACAAAAGAGTATCTCAAGGAATCATCAACACTGCCATATACACAGTAAAACGCCTTCCCGGGTGTGTGAGACGTATCAGACTTGTGAAGATAGGTGCTCCTTTGCATCTGTTGAAATAACTAACTGTCAGTCACTATGGAGATTGGAGAAGAAAAAGCCCCCTGGTGATATAACTCCTCCCATCTTTCTCCCACTCATGCACACACATGCATGCACAAACATATACCCATATTCCCACAAACATAAAATAAACTGTGTGCTATTTCTCCTATTGCATACAAACTAGTACTGCTTTAAAAAAAAAAACCACACACACCCCCCAAAAAAACCCACACCAAAACAAAGAAATCCCACAAATCAACTGTTTGTTTTTTTTTTTTTTAATTTCTACAACTCTGGACACTGCCATGTGGAAAGATCGCTAAAACTCTGAACTTAGAGAAAAAAAATATTCTGAATATTTTAAACTATATTAGAATTACATCTTTCATGAATAGTGGCATAGGTATGGATATCTCAAATATATAGAGCTATTTTAAAATCTGTATAATGATCAGAAAACTTTTAAATGAACTTTTGGTTTTTCTTCTGTTAATTCTGTTGATATACTCTCTATGCCAATGTGCCTCAGTGCTGCTATCGCAATGCTATCATCTGACACATATTCAAGCTACCTCATCCAAAATGATGTCTTAAAATATTTATGGTCTTGTTTGAGACACTTCTGTGGGCAATAAGGGAACATAGTGAAAAACTGTAACTTCGATATGGCATGACTATTTTATGTTAAGTTCTTAGATCAAATTTCAGAATGCTGACATCTAACATGTTCCCCTAAGTAACCTGCTGAGCCATTTGCACTAGTGTTGACGGTTTTATCTAAAAAACCTCCTTTAATCAATGGCACCATTTTATTTTCCAGAGTACTTACTTAATTATCTAATGTTCAAAGCACACATAAATTGAATAGCAATTTAAGAATTTCATTATCCTAAAAGTATTGATGAATTGAATAACAAAAATGGCTGGCTGGTCTGGTAGACTTGATTTACAGTTAAAAAAAAAAGTAAATATAGCAGATTCAGAGAAGTGGAAATAGCAAGACAATATGTTGGGTAGTCTTGAAAAGTTAAACTTACTATGGGAGTAGAAATATTTCTTAAGTTACAGTATCAATTTTTAGTGGAAAAGTTTGTGATCAAAAGAGGAAATAGGACCTTACCATTAAGAAAAACATTCCCATTAAAACCATTCTGAAGTACTAAAATAATCTATAGTAGTAGATGGGGTGCATTTGTGTGTGGCTCATAGAGTGAGGGACATTGATCTAACAACCTGACGTGACTACTACATATATTCTAGTCATTTTGTGCTTGACAGCAGAAGTGTGATGATCAGAATCAGAGAAACCTGATTATTTTCTAAACAGAGTAGGTGATATATTGGAAAAATTATTCTAGAGAAGAAGAATGCAGAGTTATTTTGCAGTAACAGGGAAAGATGAATTTAGTTACATGTTATTGACCTCTAATTCTTATAATTTTATATTCAGTTCTTATGTAATCCTTTCCAGTGCAGTGGAAACTTGCCTACTGAAGACTGTAAGCTTCAGTGTTTTAGACTCAATTGGATAATTTGTATATAATACTTTCTGGTATTACAGTGTTGTATTTTAGGCCAAATTTTTTTTCCTCCATTTATCTCAGAATCCTCCCATTCATATAATTCTTAGACATTATTTCCATGTGAAAACTAGTTAAAAGTTGAGGGTTTTTTCTTCTTTTTCTTTTTTTTTTTTTTTTGGTTTGTTTTTGTTTTTGTTTTTGTTTTGGTTTGGGTTTTTTTTACATTTTTATTACTCACACATAGTTTAGTCACACAAACTAACTTCAAGCAACTTGCATAAATGTTTGAATTGTAAGGTTCATTCTTTGTATCATCTGGAAGCTAGAATCTGGAAGCTAGAAAGTAGAGAGCTGTTAGATTCTGTAATCTTCCAGGGAATTAATCTCAATCGTTTTTCAATCTCCCTCTTTGAGGATGAATGCACCACAGAGTGTAGGGTGAATTAAGTAATGTTTCTCTCAGTAATGCGTGAAATTTTTAAAATACAGAATTATCTAACTGAAAGTAGGAGCTGAATGTAATTTCTGTCAGGCTGTCTGCTGGTATTACTGTTTCACTGAATTTTTTAGCTTTCTCTTTTCTTACAAGTGTAGTTACCAGGAAACAGGCCTTTTTGTGCAAGAAATACTTATGTCAAGAAAGAACATTTTTTCCTGAGAAGTATGAAAGTACAATTTTCAAGAAAAGGGCTTTCTCACACAAGAGGTACAAACACTAGAAAAGTACGTAAATATTTGTCCAATTTTATTAAAATAGTTGAAGTTTCACTTATGTTAAATGCAGGTTGATATAAAATGTCATCAGCTTCCATTATGACTTTAATGTCCTTCCTTGACATAAGACTAGAGAATGCTTGACAGATCCTTCCCATGGAAATTAGAAGCTAAGGCATTGTGAAAAACATCACATCTGCACCTAAATATTATTTCCAAAGAAAAATAATTGAATACTTACCAAAAAAAAAAAAGAAAAAGAAAAGTTTGCTAACACCATATGTCAGCTGGCAGCACTTGGAATCTTTCACAAACTTTAAAATCTGGTCAAGGAGGAGAATGACTCATGCCATCTTTTTTTTTTTTTTTTTTTCCTGCAATGGCTAACATCATGACCATGACAAGAGAATACATGTGTAACTATCATGCTAGCTGCTTCTATATGAGGTTTCTGATGATTGGTATCACACACACAATAGCCCTGCTGCCATAAGGCTGCTAAAGCAGGAAAAAGGTTTTGAATGGATAAGATCTTTTTTTTCTGACCCAACATTCACATTTACCATATGCATTTAGTTTTGTAAGGAGCACTGTCTTTTTTGTAAGAATAGGGGTGTGTTTTCAGAAGTGTGTAGTTTCTTTTTCAAATTATCTTTTCCAAGTATTTCATGCATGACTTTTTGTCATGACATGATTCACGATTTATTGATATCTGTGTAAATCAGGAATAGCTACTGTGAAGTATTACAGCAGCAAAGCCACAGTTCTCTAGGATAGAAGAGTTAGGTTGTATTTCTTTGTTCATCGTTTCACTATGGTGTTTCACTATAGTAACTTCTATTATTTAGAATAACTTCAATTATTCAAATAGATTTCTAATAATTCCTTCTAGTAAATTCTATTATTATAACAGTAACTTCTAAACCCTGTGTTTTTCACATTGTTACCTAAACTTCCTATTATTTTCTAATACAACTTAGTGTTTCAATAATCTAAAAAACCTTCTCAATTCAGTTCACCTTTAAACATTTTCTTGATAAAGCACCACAATGTCCCTACCCAGGAACAAATACTTGTACTGGTGAGATATAACTCTAGAAAGATGCTTATTTACACTGAGATAATTTAAAAATAGTTAATTTAGGTGTTCTGAATAGAAGTCTTGTGGTTTTAAGGACTGTTTTTCCCAAATTCAGAATAGAATAAAATAGGATTGAATTGAATAAAATAGAACAGAACAGAACATTTCAGTTGGAAGAGACCTACAACAATCATCTAGTCCAACTGCCTGACGACTTCAGGGATGAATAAAAGTTAAATCATATTACTAAGGACATTGTTCAAATACCTCTTAAACACAGACAGGCTTGGGGTATTGACCACCTCTCTAGGAAGCCTGTTCCAGTGTTTGACTACCCTCTCCATAAGGAAATGCTTCCTAATGTCCAGTCTAATGTCAAGAAACGGCTCTAATGCCACACAGCTGTTAACACAATCTAACATGAATTTCGTTTTTTTCTTAATTCCCTAAATTTCATTAAATGACAACTTAAATTAAAAAAAAACTTTCCTGTTTCATGAAGTACTGTCATTGTTATGTGTTTCAAGCACATATTACAGATCTTAATATTTAATGTTACAATATGCTTAACTGATCTTTATTTCCTAACATCTTGATTGAGTTTACTCTCCCAAATCTTAAATCAATATGCTGACAAGCAGGCTGTTTATTTTCCTTCTCCCACTGTTTTAAGTCTTTATTATTTTTAAATTAACTTACTGTACTATTCCTGTGATCATGATTTTCTTTTTCCATAGGAAGATCACAAACCTATTAACATCTTATAAAGGTGGAGAGGTTTGGTTTTGTTGTTGATATTAAATCTGGTTTTCTTTTTGTTTTTATTCCATTGATATCATTTGGCTAAAAATAAGAAACTAAGTCATACTTTCAGAATTTACTTGTAGTCGTAGTGCTGAGTTAGGTAAAAAATAAGAAAGAATACATCTGGAACAGTACCAAGACCTATTCTTGTATCTCACAGAAAAGATTTTAAAACAAAATAGGGAACACTACTTAGAGGTCTGCTGAAAAAAAACTACATTTGTAGCATTAACATGAATATAAAATGTATTTACATCCCAAAAGAGCTAGCTATCTACATTAGCCTTATGCAAAACCTACATGAGGATAATGTGCTATAGTTAGTGATGAGATGTAACAACAAGACTGGAAACAAATCAAATTATAGTTAATTAACAAAGAAAGATCAAGCGAAGGAATATTCACTTTAACAAATATTGTAAGTATAGATTAAAACTACCTCAAAAATTAACTGCATCTTGAAGCACAATGCAATTTTTCTTTTGCAATATTTTTCAGAAATCTACATTTCGCGTTGTGTGGTCTTCCTCAGGCTTAGATAACAGTAAAAATGCAAAAATTTCAGCTGATCCTAAACAATTAAATTATCTTTGCCTCAGAGGTACTCAATGGACAATATGATGGAAAATAAAAAAAACTGTTAAACTGTTCCCTACTTTTCTTCCAATCAATTTGTATGAGATTGCTAAACCAGCTAAAAGCTGTGAACCAAGCCAAACTGGGGAAAATCAAGCCAAGCTTACAAAGAAAATTATACCCTTGTGGAAGAAAAACCAGATACTAACAGAAAATATGTGACATACCTATTCTAAGAAAGAAAAATGAGATATTCAAAGGCATTTGAAGGTCTTCAGCACGTTATATATATAGTCAAATGCTATTCAGTTAGTACTGTAAAATAGCTATTATTTTTGTAAGTTTCTTTCTTCATTAAACCCAGGAGATTTTCCATGTTAGATAGGGTTAATAACTGTCTTTCCATCACAAACTAGACGATAGATGCTTTAAACTACAAGAGATTTGAGTCTGTGATATAGAAAACTCAAAGAGACTAAAAGAAAAATGTGGTTTTCTGTTTTAGCAGTAATTTATTTTGTCTTTACAACTGGATTTTCCATAGGGTATATGTGGAAAAGTGAGTAACAACACTTGCAAAGTCAAAATTGAACATACTTTTAAATCATGTGTGTATATACAAATATTTCATCCAGAAATCTCCTATAGAATATGCTAGTAAAGTAAAAATAATAACTTATGAATATGTCTAGCATATATATTTCAGGCGAGTAGGACAAAGTCAATAGACATATGAGTGAATAGGTTGTAGCAAGACTTAATTTATAGCTCTAGAAGATAATATCTAACACATCTGGGAAGGTATTTAAATAATTCCATTGAGGAGAAAAAAAAAATCTGTATCAATCTTTCTTGGGGAAAAATATAAAAGAGAGGAATATACATGAGGAAATTGATTTGAAGATCAATTTCATCCCCTGCTTCTGGGAGAAAGGATCCTGAGAGCATATCACCATATCTGCCAAATTGATATATGGATCTATAAGATATGATGCCTTACATATTCATAAGATATTTAAAGTGGCAATGTGTCTCTATATAGTTCGATCATGCCTAGAGATAGATTATCCTTACATCATAAATTCAGAAACGTGAGGAAAAACATAGGAAATTCTTTCCTCACTGTCTGCCACCTGATGATCAGCATAACAGAACTGCATCCTCATCTCACTTGCATCTCTAGGCATAGACCACAACACCATTGTGTTAGAAGTTGTATAAAGAAATTCCTGCCCTAGATAGCTTGAAGGATAAATCAAGAAACAGAGGACAGATAAGACAATAAAAAAGCCTGAGATGGACAGTAATTTTTATTTTACAATTTCTAAAAAAATTTATTTATATGGGGCTTTAAAAGAGAACACAGTATTAGCACTGCCAACAATCATAGGTTTCAGAACCTGTGAACCCTAAAAGTAATGTAGGTAAGTAAAGACCCTTATACATAGTTTTGTACTGGCTTTAACAGGTTAGAGTATAAACATAACAATCTGCAAGTTGATATGGGATGCAATATCCACTTGAAAGGTCAGGTGAAAAATTGTGCAGCTAGCCTGCACTGAACTCCATACTAAGCCAACAGGCAGAGATATATCCAAATGGACTTGGAGTCACATAAGTGACTATATTCTAAAAAAATCATGAATAAAAATAGTACCTTTCGTACTAATTCATTTTGGAAACAGAAAGGTGTTTTTGGCAAAGATTAACCAGTATTGTGAATGTTTAGAGGTTTGCTTTTAATTTACATGCAAAAATATATTGCGTGAAACTTTGTACCTGTGAAGTATTTCAGTTTTACTTTCTGTTTAACATTACTGATGCTTTTAGATCAAAATTGTGTATATAACTGATACAGTAGACATGGCAATGTAATGCTGTGCAAGGTGGGAAAATATGAAAAGTATTGAAAATAATCTTGACATTTAAGAAAAGTATACCCATCTTGCCATTTGCAGACTAGATGTGAAACAGATCCAGCAGCATTTTTAAGGTATTAGGTAATAACGGTCTCAAGTTGCACCAGGGGAGGTTCGGGTTGGATATTAGGGAGAACTTCTTCACTGTAAGAATCGTTAGGCATTGGAACGGGCTGCCCAGGGAGGTGGTGGAGTCACCATCCCTGGAGGTGTTCAAAAAAATGTTTAGATGTGTTTCTTCGAGACATGGTTTAGTGGGTTTAGCGGGTGTGGTGGCATCAGGTATACAGTTGGACTTGATGATCTTTGAGGTCTCTTCCAGCCATAATGATTCTATGATCTTATAGACTGTATTTAGTTTTAGGTAATGGGATCTAAACTCTTGCTCTTGTGTCAAAGGGTATTTTCATACATGAGAAATAGAAGCTTCAGCTGTAAGTGTCTAGATTTTTTTTTTTTTTTTTTTTTTTTTTTTTTTTTTTTTTTTTTTTTAAGGAGGTAATTTATCTATGGGGTTGGGAACTAGAAACACTTATGGAACAATAGCTTAAAATGGTGTTTTCAATAAATAATTTATGTTCCATTGCACAGTCTAGATCTGGTAAAGATGAAGGACATTAATGTATCTTTGGTAATATCTTATTTTAGAATAATACATGATGAAGAATAACTCTTTTGAAAATAAAATATTCTTGTATTTAAATCATTTTATTAGCACCTTGTTACCTCAGCTACGCCAACACAAGGTCCTGATCTAACTGAACAAAATCATAGTAATTTCACTCATCTTTATCAAACATTTATAACCTTTTATTAAAGGTTATAAAAAATAGAAAATTTGTCTAGAAAAATATTAATGTATGTATTTTTTACTTTTTTGAAGATGATGTATTTGAGTTCTTTAGGTGCATTTACGGATTTATCTTCTTAATATATACATTAGACATTCAAGTACTAACCCAAATTGCCTGTATTGGATTGTAAGTTTATCATTGGGATTTTCAAAGTCTTCAGTACTTACATTTTTAATTCTATATGATGCTATTAATATAGACAAGTTGCATATTATCACAGGAAAGAAAACTGTCATATATCCAGGTGTAGAATTAAGACTTTTATGACTTGCAATCCAAGGCTTAATTGCAAGACTACAATCTGCTAAAGATTTCACGTATTATTGGCTGAATCAGCCAATATTTGTTCATCACATAATTTATCATAACATCAGGGTAACCACTGAAATTTCCAGATGATTCTTTCCAGGTCAGGCTTTTTTTTAAATTACATGGATTCTATTGTATTGAATAGTTACTGAAAACAGGCTGTATGCATGAAAGATTAAACTTGTAAAAAGGGCAAACTATCTGTTAAATTGTTATACTTACAATAATTACAAAAACAGTCATTTAGAAAAAAACAGCAAACTTTTGTTAAAATTCAAATGTGAAAAACTACAAAATACCATTTGTTATTAACTTGTATTTTTAACAATTAAGATATTGGAACTGAAGGGAAATAAAAATGTTTGTTGTAAATTCTTTTTGTTCGTAGTGACAGGTAGGTACAAAGCTACCAAACCAGACCATGGTACAAGAAACTGATATTATGCTGTGTTAAGAGCTTTGCTGGAAAAATAGAGGATCAGGAGAAGTTTTGATCTCATTTCTAATGCCACATATTTTTTTCCTTTTGATTTGGAGATGAAGGATCTCCTGAATTCAGTCTACAGCAAAATGTTTTACTTACTCTAGAATGCAATATTGTTGCACAGCTTTGTTTTCAGTTTTGGTTTGGTTTTTTCTTATTATTTTATTATTTTATTTTTTATTATATTCAAACTGCAGTATGAAACAGACCTTCACTTTTACAGTAGGTAGGAGAAAGGATGTTTTATTGACTGACCTCTCTCCCGGTTTTTATTACAGTATTGTCTTCATATGTGCTAGAAACATGCAACCATGTAAATCTCGCAGGGATTACAATATCTGATACGTTACAGAATTTCATGTGAGTGCTTAAAGTGTAACACTCCTTCTTCAAATTTTTAACATTCTCATTTCTATGTCATCATAGTGAGTTCCTGATACACTATCAGTAGGTTCAGCACCAGGAGAACCTCCATCCGTTTACGCAGAAGAACATAGAATCATAAAACTGTTATGTTTGGAAGAACATGATGTGTGCTTTGGAACACTTGGAGCACTTTAAACTCAGTATAAGTTTTAAAAGAACCAGTAAAGCCATTGATGTAGAAAATTCCTTTTCTGGAGTGAAAATTTGGAAATAAGGTTTTCTCCCCTTCCCACATGCAGGTGCAGAATTTATCTATAAACCTGGATACTGCTGATCTGCATTTTCCCATCAGTGTCTACAAAATGCAAGCTCTTTCTTATATAGGCAATCCCTCAGGAACATAAGAAAAGCTGTATTTGTTCAGACTGAGGGTCCATAATCCCAGTATTTTGTACACAACAATGGTCATAAATGGATGATTGATAAGAGCAGAAACAGAGCAAGTATATTTGATACACTCAATCTAACACTTTTGCAGAAGCCTCCCTACCAAAATTATAACCTCAGAAGGTTTTTGAAGTACAAGTTATTTATTTTTAAATTGCTTAATTAGTCTCACTGGATTTCCCTTCCAAGTCCGTATCCTAAAAAACATTGTTCTCCCTATATGTTGAAATACAATAACAATTGCAATACATGAATATCAAATTCTGCTTTTCACATGTCTTGAAGAGGGTGGCAAAAATCACCTTAGCTTCAACTGCAAAAGTACAAGGTTGCTAACTCTCTGCTCACATATCTTTATTTCTGTTATTCGCCTTTCAAATATGTCTGACACTTCTCTTCTTGCAGTGATGAAAGTTTAATCCTATGCAGCTCTGATCCTTGGAATCATTCTTTAGTTTCTCTGTGCCATTTCACTTCATCTGACTTTGAGGCCTTTTGTCACTTTCAGTGCTTTAATATGATAATTTAGTTTTTTCCCGTTTTGCTAAAACAAACGAACGAATAATAAAAGAAGGGAATGGATAAAACTGAACAAGTGTATAATGGAACTAATTTTATGCAAGGTTCTGCCAAAACTAAAAACAGACAAATTAAAAAAAAAAAAATAAATAAAAGGATAGGTAAAAATATTTCAGCTAATTTCTAAAAGTACAGGCTATTAGTTTTATTAACAATACTAATAGATAAAAAGTGTCAGCATAAAATGATAGTACTAATTTGCATCATAGGATCTCTGTTCTTGCAACTGCAGAATCTGAGTGCTGCCACTTAAAGATGATATATTTAGTTAGGTCAGTGATGAATTTGCTAGGTCAGATTTTCAGATTGTACAAATTGCTGTAGAATCTGTAGTATCATGGTAGGAATATTGATTTATTTCTGCTGGAAACAAAATCCCATGAATTTTCCTATGTTAGAAGAGAGTTTGTTTGGGGTGAACCTGCATTGCTTTTCTGTTGGGATCACTGACATTTTTTTTTTTTTTCATCTGACAAGCCCTCTTCTGTAACTTTCTCCAATAATACAGGAATGGTGGAAATATATTTAATTCAATGTAATACAATGTACAATATTATAATTCTGCATTTATAATATTTTTCACCCCGGAGGATTCCAAAGTGACTTGTAGAGCACAAAAAAGACTCTGCAGCATGGCAATATTTTTAAATCTTTATTGTGGTATGCTAGAGTAAATTAGGCACTACAGTGAAGAAAATCCTTTTTTTTTTTTTTTTTTTTAATGACAGTGAAAACTTAAAAAAAAAAAAAAGACACAAAAACTACAGAGTGAATGAGTGTAGACGGAATGGTCTTGGGGAACCTATAAAGGACATCAGCAATAACAATATTGCTCTTTCCATAGGATCTTAAAATGGCTATAAACTTTTAATTTTAAGGTTTCATTTGTCAAGCATTACATTTAACATACAATTTAGTACACTGAGATAATACTGATATTCTAAGACCATACAGGAAAATGCTACTAATAAATCACCAGAATTAAAGTTGGTAGCACCTACGG
>NW_009617850.1:30023-43532 GCF_000690535.1 Cariama cristata
GGTTCTTACCTTGGACCAAGTCTTCTTTTACAGATAGTAGAGAAAGAAAATACCTCCACCAAATGTCATCTATCTACCCACCACAGGGGGAGCTAAGAGAATGATAATGATAAAATGAGTAGCTTCAGATTTTTTAAGTTAAACATAATGAATCCCAGACTTGATAGCTGCTGAAAAAAGTACAAAATTCATCATGTATATGACTGGAACACAACAAAAGATCAGAAGTAGCAAAGAATTCAGTAAAAATCTGCTGTTTATATATAGTGGAAAAGATAAAAATTAATGTTTTCCACTGTCCCATGCATTCCCAAGGGCTACAAGAACTGGTTTTAAATTCTTGCTCATCCCGTCTGATGATTTATTTAGTGCTTTATTCTGTGCTGCTGTAAGGGAGTTATGTACATGGATGCAAAACATCAGACTTGAGTACAGGTAAAATAAGACAATAATGATACCTTACAGAAAAAGCAGTTTGAGAAACTAGGACAGAATGTTCATCTCATTTTCTGTTAATCATTTCCTAATGATTAATCATTAAAAAAAAAAAAAAAAAAATCTAGTTCAGAGTCATCTTAGACTAGTATTCATTACTTGTAGATCCAGTTTTTGGGTGGCCCGGTGACACTAGAGAACCTTCCTGCAAGCTTAGCTTAACAACAGAATATCCTCAGCTTTCCTGGAGGAGAAGCCAGCCTCACAGGTACGTGCCTTTGTCACCTTCATATTCAATGCAGAGTAAAAGCTTCTTCCTGCCAGGAAAGAGCTTGGTAGAGATCCAGTAACGGCTGAAGCCTTTTGCTTTTGCCAAAACAGGTACTATAATAATATATAGTTATAATAATACTTAAATGTTACTCTTTCTTGGTCTTGCTTTGTCAACTTACCAGTCTACTTTAAGCAAGAAAGGCTGTAGTTCAGTGCATCTTAACTAAACATACGTCCAGCTGAAGGTCTTAGCCCTTATGTACGTGACCTTGACTCGGTTAAACAATCAAAAACATGCTTACAAATATGCCTGTGATGTGCCTTGCTGAATCAGAGACTGACCTTTTAATATGTTGGGAGCACACTGCTGTACAACTTGAGCCCCCCTCTGTCATTTTTGTAATAAATAACAGAGTTCTTGCTGCCTCAGTTGTTCTCTATTTGCTTCCCACTTACTTGCTCCAAGGCAGCCCATTAGGAATCACAGGATGCAATCTGTAACAGAGAACCGGAGAAGAAACATTTTTTTCTCATTTTATGACCAATGTAAAATAAAATTATCTAATTTTTCATCTTGTATTATTCTCAGACAAAGCAAAAACAGTGCATCAACACATTGTTGTGGTTTTGTCATTATTATATACAATGAAACCCTAAAAGAGAAGTGATTAAAAAGCATCTCATGCTTCCAGAAGTAACTATTACATTGTATGACACTTTTGGATTGTTTTATATGGTTTCCCCATTTTTGATTGCAGAAGAGGTCCTTAAAAATTTATCAAAGAAAGAATCTGGATAATCTGTTAAATTGTCAGTTCAAAAACAATGATGAAAAACTAACAAAAGAAAGTTTTGAAGTCAAGAATGAAAGAAATCCCCACAATAAAGTACTACATTATTTTCCATTCCACAAAAAGTGAGAGCTACAGAAAATATAGAGTTATGGCATTTCCCAGACACCTCAGGTGAAGTCACATTAAACAGTCCTGACTTTGCAATAGACTACACTTGGTTTAATTTCATTGCAGGTGTATGAACTGTAATAAATCTGAATAGCAGTGACATATTTCTTACACGTATAAGCTTTTATTTTCCAAACTGATCTAAAATCATCCCTTTGAACTCTAAAGTCAATAGAATTATGATCTAATCCTGTATCTTGTTTTGATCTGTCTTTTCTGTTTAAATAATTTTCTTTTTTTTTACAAGTCTTTATTTCTGATATTGATTTCTTCTGAACAATACAGAGTATTTATTATTAATCTAGAGAACATAATGATTAAAATTCTAAACAAAAGCTTACATAAAGCTTTAGGATTTTCCATAATACAAAACTAACTACTTTACTCCATTGCACAAAATTCTCAAACAACATTGATAAACATCCTTCAGCAACAGTTTGTCAGTACTACTGTGGAACATTTTGAAGACTTCCACCATCTTCTTTAAGTGTGCCCGTGACACCAGCAGTTTGTGCTTCGTCTGTACTGGCTTCTCCAAAATGTCATCAGCCTTTCTTTATGAACACCACTTTTTGTGTGGATCTTTATATTTTTAGATTTTTAGACAGAAGTATTTCTACGTAAGATATCACCATTGTAATGTTAATGCAAAATTTGGATAATTTATTACAGCTGTTCTTTAACTTACCCAATTTTAATCATCAGAGAGTCACCTAAGTAAAGTTAGTAATTTTTGGTTTGTTGGTAGCAATAGCAAGAGACAGATATTAAATGGGTTCTTTATAAAGAACTTTGTGGTAGGTTGACCCTGGCTGGATGCTGGGTACCCACCAAGCTGCTCTATCACTCCCCCTCCTCAGCAGAATCGAGAGAAAATACAGTGGAAATCTCATGGGTCAAGATAAGAACAGGGAGATTATTTATCAATTACCATCACAGGCAAAACAGACTTAGGGAAACTAGTTTAATTTATTGCTGATTAAAAATATTGCTGTCCTGCATGGGTTCTTCATGGGCTGCAGTTTATTTCAGGGCACATCCGCCTGGTCTGGCATGGGATCCCCACGGGCTGCAGTGTAGAACTCTGCATCATGACGGTCCTTTCCGAGGGCTGCAGGGGAATCTCTGCTCTGCCCCTGGAGCACCTCCTCCCACTCCTTCCTCTCTGACCTTGGTGTCCGCAGCGCTGTTTCTTTCATAATTTTCACTCCTCTCTTCTGGCTGCTGTTGCACAACAGTTTTTACCCTTTCTTACCACAGAAATGCCACCAATATCATGGATGGGCTCAGCTTTGTCCAGTGGTGGGTCTGTCTTGGAGTCATATGAAGCAGGCTCTGTCAGATATGGGGGAAACTTCTGGTGTCTTCTCACAGAAGCCATCCCTGCAGTCCCCACTGCCACCAAAACCTTGCCATACCTACCTAAAACAAGCTTGAAGGAGGAAACAGGGAGCTGCCCCTCTCTGACCATGCCTTTTGCTTAGCCTCAGCCCAGCACTGGGTGGAAAATGGGATAACACCAAGCAGGAGGTAAAAGAGTCATTTGAGAGCAAGTTTGCATAATAAGAAATTAATATAGGTATTAAATATATATCTACACATCACAGAACTGCAATTCTTCTCTTTTTATTAGGAATAAAAATAAGTCCAATCTATTTTTATGGAAGGACTTGATTGATTTACAGAAGAACTATGTAATGAGGTGGTTTGCAGTAGCTATTACTCATAAGCTTTCAGAAATTCTTTTGCTTAGCATTGGGATAATTGCCATGCCCTCTAACATATTAAAAAACCAAAATATATTAAAAAACCAAAACCAACAAAAAGCTGTTCTACATTCTTGCTAGATTTGTATTTTGATGCAGATGCAGCCTTTTTCCTTTCACTTTCATTAAAACAAATTCTACTTGCAAACACCAAAACATGAACCTAACTGAAATGTTAAGTAGTTACATTTCAAAGAGCTAAAAGGGTATCATCAGCTTTTAAGTTTATTGTAGAATTTCAGTCCAACTTACTGTTCCTTGTTACTTCGTAAGAGCACTACAAAGCTCAGAGAAAGCTGGCTAGCAGTTCAATATCTTGTCAACTACAGCTCGTCAGTGAAGCAGCTCACAGTGGTCAGGACACACTGTGCATTTAGACCAATTTTTTTGTTTTCACCTGACTTACTGGATGAATTATCCAAACACTGGGGAGAGAGTTTTCTTATAATGTTTTAAATTAATATTATTCAAATATTGAAGCGAACGAATTTGTTTAGTTAACATACAAAAGTACTTAATTTCTCTGAATAATTACTCCTGTGTTTCCCTGTACATTAAATATCACAGCAAGTGATTTTGCAGAGCAGTGAATTGTGAATCATTCAATCCAGTAGCTAACTATTTGCTTTGAAGCTATATGACCTCAACTACCACTCTAAAACGCTTTCCACCAGTTACATAAAGAAGAGGTAGTTGTTTATTCCCTCCAAGTGTTGAGTCCAGGCTGGAGAAGTGAATAATGGAGCTAGTAATTTCTGTGTTTTGAAAAGAGATGCCTTGAAAGAGATTTTTGTAAAGGTATTCATGCTGTTTTCTCTATGTAGATTAAAAAAGGGAAAAGTATTTTTCACAGGAGAAAATTAGCCAGCTAAGTTCTCTGCTGTAATGTTATGTAAAGACCTGTTATGCAACAGACCTGTAAAGTGCAAAAGACTCTTTTAAGGACTTCAATGACCACATAATCAGTAAAGCATAATTTGTACATTATTTTCATAATAGAAGCTTTCAAGCAAAGAAGATAGGTTGATCAAAGTCAGACAGCATTTCTCAGTACATTCTTAAAATGGAAGTAAAGAAACCTTGTATAGTTTAACTTAACTTATTAATTGACTCACTTGAAAAAAGGTGGAACAAACACTTAAACAGCATCCTTGGGTACACTGGGGGTATATAATGAAAAATACTGGAACCGTTTATCAATTTGATACAAAAATACAAACAGGAATGTCAAGTAATTTTTATTTAATACACTTAATTTTGTCTGTACATGAAGTAAAGAATATAAAAACTATAAAAGTGAAAGATCTTTGTATTTATAAGAATAATGGCAGATATTATAAACCATGTAAGGTTTCAGAAGAATTAATTACAGAAGAAAACAAGAAGACTTGACTTTACAAACAGTTAAGCATACATATGAAAGAATCAAAATAAATTACCATGTTGAAAAGGCTAAATCTAATCCAATCTTTCTGAGCCATGAGAGAGTTTTTGGCAGCATACTGCAGGGATTCATCTTGAGACCACTGGTGTTCCTTCATATAAACTATTAAATAAGTGATATTTAAAGATAAAGTATTCTTAAATTAAAATAACTTGGAATTTTAAGCTAAAAAAAAAAAAAGGTAATTCTAAAACTTGTGATCTATGGGCATGCATGAAATCTTAGCAAAATACCGTGAGCAGTAACTAACTTTCATTTCTTACTCATTGTCTTAAACATTCTGCAACTTTGATATTAAAGGAATATGGTGAAAGCATGTTCTGAACATGTTGCTGATATACAGGAAAAGCAAACTATGTATGTGAATTACATATTTGTCATTTTGGTGATGTGTCTGATGTACACAGTTTACCATATTTACGAAAGCTCAATAACTGGTTTCTCAGATGGGATAAAACTGAAGACTGGGAGAAAAAGCAAAGAAAAACCCAGGCTGTTTTGCCCTAATAAAGCATATGTTTTATTTTCATGGGTTTATTTCCTTTTAATTACAGTATTAGATTATTTTCTTAATAGAATTTTGAAACAAATTGTTGGTGGATTCCTGCCAACTAATTTTAGTCACCTTGTTGAAGAGTCTGTTAGAAATACTACATGGAATCCAAAATGGCGAATTCATGTATCTAACTTGAACTTGCCAGATGGTCTCATTTGCCCATCAATATGTGTTAGGATACTGTACTAGAGTGCTGACAGACCATGAAAAGTCATATATGTTCATCTTCCAGAATCTGCAGAATCTGCTACTACACAGACAATCAGAAAAAAAGGCACACATCAGCTATACTATTATTACTCTTAACAGGTATTTAACAATTTAACCTCAGATTTTCACCTAGATTTTCAAATGCAGATACATATTGCTGTTTATGAATTAATATTGGAAGTACTTTTTGGAAGATAACGAAGGCAAGCAAAAGCCTAAAAGCCAGATTCAATAAAACATTTGGTATGAGATTCTCCTCTACAAGTTTAGGAAATCCACAATGTCGATATGACACAGTTATTCAGGGTCTTTTATACCCAATAGATGGAAATAGACTTTTGAAGGGCACAATTAATTTGACTTTAGTTATCTACTGTATGATGAAATTAATCACACTCCAAACAGCCTCTTCTTTCCACCAACTAAAGTAAAAGAAGAAAGGGAACTCTAACTGATTCATTCTGGTTAAGACTTCTACAGAGGAGACTTTAGTGACTGGATTAAATTTCATAAACATATGTCTTTAGAACTGTTTGAGATGATCTTGAGTACCTGACATTGGCTACTCAGGCTGGCAGACAAACCACAGGACTTCTGTCCTTATGAATTACGCACTGGAAACCAAACAATATATTCACAGGCATCTTAAATGGCACTGAACATCTGAGATTAAGCAAATTAATTTAGCCTTCAAAAACAGTTTCAAAGACAAAAATTAAAAGAGTGAGTTAAATAAAGGATGATGTCATAGCAGAAGTGAAAAAAAACCAGGAATTGCCACTGTTCTTAAATATTTTGGATGCTATGTTTTTATGTGATAAAGAGTCAGAAGGCAAACAACACACTCCTTAGATCATCAAGGAGATGAACACCTCCTGGAAGCATTCCATAAACTGAAGATAAAATCAAATCCCTAGAGTTGCCACTCCTTCATTACAGAGTGGTCATGTAAATGGACTTCAGAGCTATAGCAGACGTTAGGCTCAACTGCATCTTTTTGGGGTTTTTTTCATTGGTTTTTTTGTTGGTGTTATTGTTGATGGTTTTTGTGTGTGTGTATGTGTGTGGCTTTTTTTCTTGTACTGGTGGTTCTAGGAATTCAAATATATACAATCTGAATTCTATTGTGCCCAGTAGATAGCTATGGATAAATAAAAGATGCAATTAATTTGGCAATTTACCTTGCTTAAAATCTCTCTTTCCATCCGTTCATTGGCACTGGTCATTACAATCTCTCTGGCAGGCACATGACATAGCTTCAGCACAGAAGCTGTGTTCGACTTCCGTATGAGCTGTAGGGCTACCCTACACCAGGCATAAGCAAAGTTTAAACTAGTTTCACGAGAACTCAGACTGAAAATCTGGAAGAGGATGACAAAATAAATTCATTGTGATACAGTGACTAGTTTCTCAAAGATCCTTAAAAATTTCTACTTTAAAAAAAAAATAAAATTGAATCTACCACAATGCTAAGTAGTAAAAAAAATTCTTAAGAGTACATGCTAGAGAACATTCTTGCTTTATCAGAAAGACAGACCTAAAATTGTACTTCTCTTTATGTTTTAAGTTCTATAACAGTTGAGCTGAAGTTAAACATAGTAAAATATATGTGAGAGACTGACTGCAGTGCATGGATTGCTGTGATATTAGCATAGATAAGTGATTATTATTACTAGTGTTATGTAAGTAGAGTACAGGAATTTGTAAGTAAATTCAGAACTGCAAAAAGTAAAGTGGTTCTGACACCTTAAAATCATATTCCTTGCTCTGCAAAGCTGCTTTTTGTAGCATTTTTATTTTCACTTAATCTCTTAAAAGAATCCAATATTATAGGTACCAAAGTTTTAGTTTACCTTTGGCATTTTAAATGTACATGTCATCACATCTTTTTATTATCAAGTAGTACTATGTTAGAATGGTCTGAAGAAAAATAAGGATGCAAGTATATATATTTTAACAATGCATTTTCAAATACAATATGTCTCTAACTTAAATTAAACATCAGAATTAACTTGAATTAAAGTTCAGTAGAATTGTGTTACAGATTTTATTTGGGTCTTTGCCAGTCTCTTCTAAAATATTTCCACCATTTTACAGGTATTGATTGAATCAGTTATGCTGCCAGGATTGCTCACATATGTTTACTCAGTTATTGAGTGCTACGTTAAGTGTGAAGAACATCACATAAGTCCTTTGAACAAAATTCTTTTGACTCTGGATGTTCTGAACTTCACATCAGCACATGAGAACATGTATTTTCCATGAAAATAAACATAAAAGATTTGTCAGCGTATTATTGGAGATAGAAATCTGGGTGGATGCAATCATCTCAAATTTGGAAAACAAAACAAAGCAATAACAAGGGACCTCATGTTGGGTAAAAGATTGAACTGATTCATGAACTTCCTGTACTGTAGCTCAATGTAACAGAATTTTATATGTGACTTCTAGAAGATGAAAAGTGAGCTTCTGGCCTGAGTTCATTTTATCTAACTTAATATGCTTAATTATATTCCTACATTTTGGGAAGATGAATCCAGGCCCAGCAGGCTTCCCTAAGTAAATAGAATAATTATAGACCTTTAAAAATGTTCAAAGTATATGGAACTTCATAGAGGATCATCTTCATCTATAGTATTTTATCCTTTCATTTAAATATGTCTGCTTTACTTTAAAACTTTGATGACACCTTTCATTTATCACATGGTGCCAAGAACCTAAGAGATACTATCTAAAAAATGCAAGAAATAAAATGACCAATATTTCCACTTCACACTAAAAGACCTTTTTCTTTCTCAGTGGAAGCAATAGTTATAATCTTTTATTGTTTCTAAACTTTAACACTAACGCTTAAATGCTTTTTTTCTCTTTCATTAAATAATGTTATATATATAAAATATTTAGACTAGGAATTGATCTTTGATTAGTATCATTAGGAAAATATCCTCTGATGATTACTACCCGTTTCTATTAAATTTATAATCCACTTAGTGTCAATAATTCTGATTTTGTTTCAAGTTTTATATTTAAGGAAAATACCAAGTAGTACCAAAGCAAAAATCTTTCTGAGATTTATCTTGTATTGCTATTTTTAACTTCATCAACTAACTTGTAGTCTCATCATAAGATATGAGTCTAACAAATTCTATTTTTTGATGATTGATATTGATGGTTATTACATTATGTTTTCATTATCTCTCATCATACCACATACCATCTAATACAATATTTATACCACTGAATTAACAGCATTATAATTTACTGGGTAAACTCAATTATCTTTAAAAAATATTGTCATAATGCAAGTTTTATTCTTATTTTCTGAAACTTCCCCAGTGTTTTGCTATTAATGAAATTATTTTTTCAGAAAGATTTATCAATCAATTCTTTTAATACTTTTGGCTGTACATTTGATTTTGCTTGTTTGTTTAATTACAAAATTAACTATTTTTGTATTTAGTTTTAACCAGCTTTCTATCAGATCTGTCTCAGAACACAAACTTGATTAGTATTTGATGTGCATATGAGGTCAATCCACCCCCTTTGATGCATTACATAGGTTCTTGGCATTGACTCCAAAAAGCTATATATACCACAATTTACAGCTCTGGGATCAAGAGTCAATAAAACAATCAAATGTATAAATACAACTTGCTCTTCTGCTTTTTTAATGTGCTTCTTCAAAATCTCAAACAAAATAGGACAAATCACTTTTTAAAAAACTTTGTTATGTTTTTCTACCATGACCATTGATTGTATTTCTAAACAGATTTTTGTTTAACACATGTTTTTCATCTGAACTGATAAGAACATAAGTGGTTTTGTGCTGTTGTCTTGATTAAGATGTCATAGATGGATTAATGACAGACTTGTTTACCTACGCAGCTTGCAAACTTACAGACATCAGGAAAAGTTGTTAAGAAAAGGGTGAAATACATGGACAGTTTGGCCTGACATAGCTTTAATCAATGTCAGGAGATGTGGTAAAGCAGGTATGTTTTTGCTTTTATGAATGTATTTTACTTTTAAATGCATATTTTTAAAAAATAACTGGATCTGACACAAGACCTTTCTCATTTCCAACATGTTAATAACAGGGTTTACGTTGTGAACTGGTTGGCACAAATCCGTCTCCTATACTGATTTGAGCTGATTGTCTTCCTTACAACAGTGACTATACAACATCTATACATGGTGATACAAAATCCAGTCAGCTATTAACCTGAGGAAAGAACCACTGGGCCCAAATAAAACTCATTGTTACTATGATAACCGAGATGAGCTGATTTGTCTTGTCTGGTAATTTTTTCTGAAAGTTTTAATTACTTTGTAAAACAAATATGCTTCTATGGTAAAAACTAATCCATAACATTTTCAAAAGATATATATTAAAATACACAAAATTATTTTTTCTTAATCCAAACTTTAAAAATTGTCTTTCTCTGAAAGTCGTTTTGCTGTTTACTGTTTAACTCCAAGCACGGGCCAAAACAGTTTCCTTGACTGGACTGCCATTATCTTATCAGCATAGTACACCTCACAGGCAGACTGAAGCTGCTTTACTGTCTACACAGCCTAAATGCAAGCACACAAACGCAAACAGCGCCAATAGCCTTATCTTACTCCTCTTTCTGGTCCATCAAGAGGAAGGTCCATTAATATAAAATACATCCATATGTACAATGTGGATTTTGGCTGCCCCAAAGCCATCTCTTCCCCAGGCTGAATAAACCCCAGACTCTCAACCTCTCCTCACAGGCCAAGTGCTGCAGTGCTGACCATCCTGGTCACATCCTCTGGAGCTGCCTGGTTTATCAATGTCTTTCAAGTATTACAAACTCCAGAACTGAATGCAGATGAGGCCTAACAAGTGCCAAGTAGAAGGGAATAATCAACTGTCTGTGCTCCTGTTAATACAACAACAAATGCTGCTAGCCTTCATTGCTGCTAGGCCAAATTACTGACCTTCTTTGACTCTGCTGTCCCCAGGAGCCCCCAAGTACTTTTCTGCAGGGCTGATTCCCAGACCTTTAGTTCCCAGCCTGAACATTGCAGAACTTTCATCAGTTTGTCTTTGTCCTTGTTGAATTTCACAAGGTTCCCATGGCCCATTTCTCTGTCTAGGTCCCTCTGGATGGCAGTTCTTCCCTCCATTGTATCGTTGTACTTCCAGAATGTCATCATCCACAAATCTGATGATGGTGCTTCCTAGCTTCTTCTCCAGTCCCTTCATAAACAGGAACTAAACATGGTATGTGCCAGCATAGACCATCAAGGAACTCCATTTGTAATCAGCCTCCAGTAACCTCTATCCTTTGAACCTGATGATACAGTCAGTTTTTTACCCATCTGGTAGTCCATCCATCCGGACCATACAAACTGGATGCAAGGATGATGTGAGAGACCATGCCAAAAGCCTTGCTAAACTTAAGGTAGACAAATTTTGCTGCTCTTTCCTCATGCACAGATCTAGTAATTTCATTGCAGAAAGCACTCAGGCTTGTTGTAAGTGATGGTAAATCCATGCTGACTGTTCCAAATCACCTTCTTCCCATTCATGTGCAGCAAAATGGCTTCCACAAAGGCTTGCTGCATGATTTTCCAGGGACAAAATTGAGAGTGACTAGCCTGTAGTACAGTAGGTTACTCTGTTAATACGAGAACTCTAAAATTACTCTGAAATATTTGTGCTGCTACGTTTTGAAAAGCAGCAGAATTTTGAACTAACTCTAATACATTTATGTGATTCTGAATGACATCTGGAAGACAAAACTGCAACTCTTTAATTCCATAGATGACATAGAAAAGAACCTCTGTGTTATGCTGAGAAAATCCATTTGTGAAACACTAAAAAAAGAGATAAAAACATATACTGCTAGATTGACTAAGCACGGTTAACAAAACAAAAACACAATCAGATTCTAAAGCAGTTGTAGAAAGACAAATTTTACAAAGTCTGAGCCTGTTTTAATATCAGGAGCACTGTCAGTAAGCTATATATGTGCAACTTTAACATTTGTATGGGCATACAGATCACTAGATTAAAGTATTATTTAAATGCATTATAACCTTCTTAAAAGAAGCAGAGACCATCTTTTTGAATGCTTTTTTATAATGTATTTCCATCTAGTATGCAAAGAACTAGTAATGAAGGATTTAACTTGGTATGATCACACCTGTAAACATCAGTGATCTGAAAAAGATAAAAAATTTCATGGGCCTAGCAGCTTTTGGAAACTATGTTTTCACAGTAACATCAAGCATACATGTATTTAGGAAAAGACATGTGCTGATTTAAAACAGTAACGCCATATTCAGAAGTTGAAATCCAAAAGAGATTTAGCCATATAAAAATTAACATAGAGTGGATGAAGACAGAGTTTCTTCCCATAGACTGATGAGCTTGCTGACTATAATACATTGTACTGGATTTATATTTTAGGAAACAGAAATGCTAATACAAATTTAAAAAGAAAAATGTCTGAAACCAGTCTTCATCTTATTTAAAAGAAATTAGACACCTTTTAGTGAATAAAGACTGTCCTCAAAAACGTGATCATTCTGGCTGGCATAGAAAGCTGATCACTCCTGCAAAGAGTCTGAGAAATCTTTTTTCATGTAGCACTTGAGTATTAACTTAACATAACACAAGCTGATGCATAACATAACAAATTACATTCAACTTGTTGTATAGGTACCAGATCTGGGAAAAAATAAATAATTTTCATGTCCTCATACCCAGGCTGGCTCACCAAAATCCCACAGAAATTCAGGGAGAAGCAGCTGAGGAAGGCATCTCTTTTGATGTAGAACAGAGCAAACCTTTACTTCTGGGTATACGTAGCCTGATGTCCCAGCTACTTGAATTCCTCTACCTATTTGTTCCATTGTGCTAAATGTTCTCCTAAGCTATCTTTCTTCTCCAAAATAAATTACATTATTGTTTACTTATCTTTAATCTAACAGTTTTAGATCTTTAAATCTTTTCTCCTCCTCATGATCAAAATATTGTCTACGTAGACTATAGCAGCATCAATAACATAACAGTATGAACCAGACTGAATGCTGTACACAGTGCAACAGGGGGGAAACAATGTGTCCCCAAAAGAATTGTTGAACATATGAAGAAACGTATAGTCTGCTTTACTGCTCTGGCAAGTCTCAAGATTCTTATAAAGTGCAAAAATACACTTGACAAGTCACCTTCCCAAAATGATTCCTGTAATTGGTAATGATAAGTATTGTTTGCTGTTTCTTCTATTCATCTGGATTTCACCGGAGGCTTCCAGGGCTTCAGTTCCCTTTTAATTTACAACCAGAGTGAATCTATTTTGGAGATACTTCTCTCTGATTCCCCTACCAGCATAGCTTTAAAGGAACTTTTCTTAATGCACATTTGCAAGTCTTCTGTAATGTTGTTAATATTCTGCTATTTATGTTCTCAACTTTCTTAAGAGCTTCTTCTTATTTTCCTGAAAGACATGCTTTATTTATTCTAAACATATTTACTCCATTACCTCTCCAGATTTATTTTCAAAACTGCTAACTCAGTAGTGGATACTTTTAATGTTTTTCCCCTGATACTGATGCAAATTTCCAGTTAGTTGCTAGCACAATCATAAATTTCATTTTCTTGGAACCCAAATTGTTGTGTTTCATGGATTTTTCCTACTTTTCTACAAACTTCTGTATTTTTATTCAATTTTCAGTATCACTTATTTTGGCATTGCACTGACTTGCAAAGCTGATTTCAAATTTAAATAATATTTTGCTTGTTTGTTTGTTTAGAGCTACTGTTCCATTAATTTTCTGCTGCAGTGTTATCAATTATTTTGTTAAGAAATCCTTTAAGTAAGCATTCCT
>NW_009617850.1:43563-61776 GCF_000690535.1 Cariama cristata
TATCCTCCTCTTTGCTCATGCTGCTCACACTCTGCTGGTGTTTGGAAAATATCGCTTCTCTTTCTGTTTGGATAATTTTTCATCTGGTACCGCAGTCTGGGCAATGCTATTTGGTGTTCTGTACAGACTCAGACTTTGATGATGTGATATAGTTTCCGAAACATAATATCCTGGTTTTCTCATTTGAGTCCATCTGGGATTCCCACGACATCAGTATGAAGTTGATAAAATGATCTGAAGTTTGCAGAAGATTGGTGCTCTTCTGGAGTGGCAGATGGAAGTGAGTTGGGATATGATAAAGTATCTAAAACTGCATTATGTTCCTATGTTTAGGCCACTGAATCAGACTCTTAAACTCTCCATATCTTTATGCCTCTTCTGGATTATTTTGGATTTCAAATTGATAATGACAAAGCTGTGTCTGATCTTCATAAACTTCATTATGCAGTGGATGATTTCCTTGCTTGGAAAACACTGATCAGGATCACATTCTGATTTTTTATTTCAACAGTTATATACCTTATTAGTCTGCCAAATTTATAGGGTTAGTTCTTCTGGAGAATTTAAAAACTTGTTTCAGATTTCGACTCTTTAAAGTGCAATACACTGTAATAGGCGTTAAGGAATGTTACAAGCAGGAGACACTTCCAGCAGCTCCAGAGCCTGTGGATTCTTCCTGCCTGGTTGCTGGAGCCCAGCCCAGAGACCCAGGTAGCTGGAGTAACTGCTGCTTTCCTGTTTCCAGATTCAACCAGCAGCAGAACTGAATGTGTATCCCTGAAACATACACACAGAGGACACAGACAGGGCCGGTCACACAGACGGCCACAGACAAGGCGCTGCCTTCAACAGCACCCACGTACAGGACTCACACCAGACACGAGCCCAGACAGCCACGTTCCTTCCTCCTCTTGGGCTGGCAGAGGCAGAAGGTCACTGGTGCAGCACACACACGGCACTCACCAGGTTCACAAGCACACGCACATTCACGGATCTCCCAAGCACTGACACAACCCCTCTGCCCACCTGATAACCCTGCCCGATCCCAGGCATCCTGCTTGCCGGCTCATCCAGCTTGAAGTTTGCCAGCAAACACACACTCCACATGCACACTCAATTCAGAGAAGATACAAACACTCACCCCAGCAGCCAGCACCAGGCACACAGGCTGTGACTCTCAGTCCCACTCCAGCCATTGTCATTGAAGCCTCTCACTCACCTCGATCATCCACAGTCGCCCCAGTAGCTGGTTTTCAGTGTACGCACTGTTCCTACCCCCGTGGCTGGGGCTGAGATCCCACTCACTCCAGTAGCTGGCAGCTGGCACCCACTCACTCCAGCTGCTGGCACCACAGACTGGGGACACCTACATCCCTGGCGTGACTCCAGCAGCTGGCAGCAAATCCACTAACTCTGATCACACTGCAGGCTGGCATTGAGTCCTCACAGCACTCAGACACCTTGGATAGAGAGGGAGATTACACAGAGACATAGTTAACAACAGATTTAATAAGATAGGACAGACTGTATTGGTTGTTGTCTTCCCCCTTTCCTTATCATCCCAATTTGACAAGGTAATCAGGTGATCTGAAATAAACAGGCTCACATTTTGCACACTTATCAGTTAGTGTAACTGATCAGGTTTGGGTCTTGTTATTGTGAGAGCACACACTGGAGAACCCTGTAATACATCTTCTCTGCTCCCTGGTCTCCACATAGCACAGGCAGTTGAATCTTTGAAGGGAACTCAGTTGATAGAAATGGCAGAAGATGGCACTCATTCTCACAGAGCTCTTTGGCAGTGTAACAGGATTGTGTGGATGCAGCATAGTCAATGGATGGAAACAGATACATTTTAAAGAAAATCCAGTAGGACTACAGCTATTTGTTTGGATTTAGCTAAAATGAATCTTCCGCTGATTAAAGACAACTACCTTCTACCCTTTGATCACCTCTGAAACTTCTTCAGTTGGGGAAACAGGGAATCTAAAATTTAAAAATCAGGTCAGTGCCTAAGTTTAATACATTGGATCCCATCCTTTGCCCTTATGCTGTAGTGTGCCAAATCAACCTGTACTTCACTACTTCACATCTAAAGGGCCTTCAAAGTCAGCATAGTTAATCCAGCAAACAGTGTAGAGAGAAAGAAGTTAAATTTAACTTCTGAAGTACAAAATGCCAGTTCTTTTCAGAAGAAAAAAAAAATCAGAGAAACAAACCAGTAAGAATTCTCCAGACCACACACAACTGCTTGGAATCTTATTAAAGGAAAACTAGTGAGAACCAGATAGTAAAGAACTTGTAGACTAGATCTGAAGTAATTTCTAATAATCATTGAATCCTGCAAAAAATGTTTTTGAATCTTTCCATAGAATTATTTTTACATAAATGCTTTTTGATTGCATTATGAAATGTAAAAGGAAGAATTCTACTGGAGACAGGACAGAGGAGTCAGAAACAGCCTGAAATCAGTGGCAAGACTTTGTGATTTCAATGGATATTAGATTAAGCTCATTCAAGAGGGGGAAAAATGGAGGATTTTCAAAGCAACAGGAAGGGAATTGTATGTTTACACTAATTTGATACCTTTCTATACCTAGCTAGTAATTTGTTGTTAAATTAAAACATATCAGAAAGACATTCATTATTGTCATGGCAAAATTCCCATTTATTTAGGATATCTATTCTAGCATTAATTGTTTTCACTATGAAAGGTTTACGTTTTATTTCTAGTACAAGCTCTGCTTACTTCAGCTGAAGGTCATTACATTTTATAATGCTTTCCCTGATAATTAAAAAAGATCCTTCCACCTTCAACAGGAACCTTCTTGAACAGAGGTCTATCCTACCTACTATAAATAGATCTAACTATTCTCTATATAATGCCCATCATATATCAATTTTTTCAAGCTTCTTTTTGATAAATAGATAATGCTCCTATTTTTAGACCCTCTCAACTGTGTTTAATTTTTTACACCTTTCTTAAAATACAGACATATGGTACTCAAATAATGACTTAATCAATGGTGTATACCATTTCACTGCTTAGTATTTCTCTTTTTTATTAGGAAAATGACATATTCGATATTTTTGCTACAGGAAACTTGCTGTAGGCTCATATTAATCTGGTGATGAACAATGATCCAACATCCAAGTCAGACTGAATCTGACCAGGTTATTTACTTTCCAGGATGCATATACACTCTTCATAAATGCATATAGATTTTTCCCAGACAATGTGAGACACTGATAATTATTAATTTTTTTTAATTTTAAACATAAATTAACCTTTTCACCTATTCACATCCCCAAATCAGTAAAAAAAGCTTTATGCAAGAGAAATCGCAGATGTATTTCACATATATAACTGAAATAGATAGATGTTAAAAAGTACTGAAAAGCATAAATCAGTTTCTAACTGGTGGGATTATAAAGAAATTTTCTCTGTGAGTAAATTACTCTGTAATTGTCTAATCTGGGATTTGTATACAGCTGGTACCAGCTAGGGGCAGGAGATAAAATGAAAAAATAATGTATCAGCTAATTAGTATTCCAGTTTTATGAAATGATATGCCAGAATTTAACTAGAAGAGGGAAGTTAATCAGAGTCCTCCTGAGACTTTAGAAGCAGACAGGCATTTTGCTGTTTGAACCTGCTCTGCAAGTCAGAACCAGAGCTGGTGTCCTAAAAGAACACTTCCTCTTCATGGCAGAACAAGGCTTCAACATATTACAGCACCGTTACCCTACATTACTTTTCATAAAAACAAAACAACAAAAAAATTGTTCTAATATTGCCACTACTTTCTCTTCTGAGTAAACAGAATGAGAAGAAAAACTTACCCTTCTTTTGTTGCACTACTTAAAATGTCTGTTTTCTCTGATCACTGTAATCATGGTATCCACATTTGCATTTTATCTTTTGAGCTAACTGGAATTCTCTAGCAGCATTTTATATAGCAAGAGTCTCTCATCACTCAATGATGTGTTACAAAACAAGTATTTCTTTTCTAAAGATTTTATTTGACATCTTCAAAGTGTAATATCCATTCTCTTGGCTAGCTTTCATTAGCTAAATTTTGACAGCTTGAAAAAAGTTCTTGAAGAAAGTGTGTCTGTTTTGAGTACAGACTCGTATTGGAATTGGAGTTGTTCCTAATTCCATTGATGCTGTTTTAACAAAATCAAATCTAATCTTCAAAATAAATGTTCTTATTTATTAAAATATATATTGATGCACATTGGTCTATCTTTTTGCCACACCATTACAGAAACTACATCTGCAGAGCAGCTGAAGGACACTAGTCCTAGGATTGTTCAAAAAGTTGGGGAATTTCTAAATTCTCATTGTGTTCATCCATATTGCCCTTGTATACTGACTGAATCTGATTCAAAGAGGATCACATGCAATTATATCTCTCCATTGTCAGCTGCATGTGGTAACATTCATTTGCATACTGTAGATGCCTCACTTTAGGTGTCAAAATATACATCTCTGTAGGTGAATTTCATATCAAAGTGCCTAATACAATCAAAGGATATCAAGGGCTTTATTTGTTGCAACTGCAATCTGAGATACTCTAATATCCAAGATAGTTGGACAAAAAAATTTGTCTTCCTATGGGTAGCAGGTTGACCTTGGCCAGCTGCCAGAACCCAACCCAGCTGCTGTCTCACTCCCCCTCCTCAACAGGACGAGGGGAGAAAATAAGATGAAAAAAATCATTGTTTGAGATAAAGACAGGTAGATCAAATTATTGTCGCAGGCAAAACAGACTCAACTTGGGGAAAATTAATTTAATTTATTGCCAGTTAAAATAGATTTAGAAGTTGAGAAACAAAGACAAAAACTAAAACAATTTCCCCCCCCAGGCTACTCATTTTTCCCAGGCTCAACCTCACAGCTTTACTCCCTACTCCCCTATGCCCTTGGTCTAAGTGGGATATGGAGGGAGGGGAACAGGTGGTTATGACCAGTACACAGCTGTTCCTCACTGCTGCTCCTTCCTCCTCCTCCTTTTCCCCATCTCCTTTGTGGGTCCTCTACATGGTTTGCAGTCCTTCAACCTGGGTCCTCCATGGGCCACAGTGCAGCTATCTGCTGTAGTGTGATAGTCTTCATAGGCTGCAGTGAAATATCTGCCTGTCTCCATGGGCTGCAGTTCATGCCAGGAGAACCTGCTCCAGCATGGGCTTTCAACAGGTGGCAATTCCTTCAGGAAATATCCACTTGCTCTGGTGTGGGGTCCTCCACAAGCTGGAGTGTGGATATCTGCCCTGGTGTGGCCATCTCCATGGGCTGAAGGAGAATATCTGGTCTGGAGTCTGGAATACCTCCTTCCCCTCCTTCTCTGACTTTGGCGTTTGCAAGTTTTTTTCTGACACATTTTTTTTTTCCTCACTCCTGACTCCCTGTGCAGTGTTTTGCCTTTTCTTTAACACATTTTCCCCAAGGCACCAGCAGCTTGGCTGATGGGCTCAGCTGTGTCCTGCAGTGGGTCTGCTGCAGCCAGCTGGAATTGACTATGTTCGGGCAGCCGCTGGCCTCTTCTTACAGAGACCATCCCTGCAGGCTCCCCCCTCCTAAACTTTGTCATCTACTGCCAATATACTATGTACGGACAACTGTATTAAGTTTCTACTCAACACAGTCAATGGAGTCTACAGAGTTTTAGATGATAAAATGTATGTGTCTGATTTAACCGAATAGCTCTCTACACTTGATGATTGATTCATTCACCTAAGCACAGGTATTCAAAGCCTTCCAGGAGTCCTTAGGGTATTCCTGGCTGGTATTCAAATGCTGCTTTGAAAAGACATGGGTCTCCTCCAAGTCCTGTGTGAGATTTACCAGCCTCTTGCAGGTAATGAAGATAGGATGCCTCAGATAACACTGAGGGCCCAACCACCGATTTTACTGAACAGGCATTCAATTTGTTTGCCTACATGTAGACATTTAGTGCCATCTGCTATGTCTTAGGATATCCAAACATCTGGACAGGCTGGCAGACATGGTTCAGAATGACAGCAAGCCTGTGTTATTTTGGAGAGACAGTTGGAAGCCAGGTGGGGTAGCCCAGAAAAGCTCTAGGCACTGCTGTTCAGGCAAATGAATCCCATCGTGATCTGAAGAGCAGGCAGAATCAGTTGTGTAAACAAAATCTTTTAATTTTGCCTAAATCTTGTCATCATCATAAGCTGAGTGAATCACCTACAGGCATTTCTGACCCTTATGATATCCAAAGCATTTGTATAGGACTTGCAGATATTTTACAGGACCCACACAAACTCCCAACATTCTGAGAGGCAGGAGGAAGACAGATAGGACATGGTGAGGCATGCAGACACTTGCAGGCAATGGAGCACTTCCTTATATTAAATTTAACCAATCTTTTTGCAAGACAACCATATATGGTCCTCAATGCCTCATTGATACTTCACTCAAATAGAAAACAGAAGGTAGACTAGCCACCCTGTTCTCATTCTCTCTTTCATTGTTTCACCTCAAGCCTGCAAAAGTCACCTGTGATCCAAGATTGTTGTGCAGCCATGAAGGTCAGTACAGTTTTAGATGTTCCTCTGCTGTAACGAACAAACACAGCTGAATTAATAGAGCTAAATCAATTACACTGGATTTAGATAACTGACTCCATTTTTAATTTCTAAACACTGCTATGCATAAAGTGCCAACACTCAGCAACATATTTATATTTCATATTTCATATTTTTATGATGTGCAGCTTCATGAATATACTGATCATCTCATGTAAGGCAATAAAAACATAAAAGCTATTTTCATCTGCATCTGTAGTAGTTCAATTTCGGCTTGTCCATTTATCTACAGAGATAACAACAATCAGCACTTCCACAGTAAAATATTATTGAACTAAATTGTAATCAGTGTGAAAGAACCTGATGAATAAAACCTCAAATAATACAAACACAGCCCCTCTTTTTATATAGAATTATTTCTGTCCTCATATTTGTGGTCACTGGCATGATGTCATATAAATTGTACTGATACTATTATCAATGTGCACATTCAAGACTTCTGCAGCCCAGTTGGGTGCAGGCACAACTTTTTTCCCAATGATTAGCTTCTTTTAGAGAAAAGAAATTCTGAAAATTTTAAGATATTAAAGAGTACTTTAGAAAGTTGTCTTTTTCTTTTTTTTTTAGTTAGACATCTCACATTCCTGTATGTCTCTAAAGCATGCTCTTTAATTTGGTGTATAACATTTTGGGCACATTTATGGTGGGTTTGGTTTTGAAATTAGTAATTATTAATAATTTATAAGGATAAGATCAAAGGCAATTTTTCTCACTCTAGTTTTGAGTTTTGGTTCTCAGAAAGAAAGACTTCTGAAGAAAAACAATACTACTAAGAATTCAATTTTTTTTAGCCTTTTCATCTCCTCAAGTCCTTGATCACATGAAACACAACACTGATTTTTTGGTTGAAACAATTTTTTACTTAGACTTCCTTCACAGAAGCTTTTTTTATGTATGCTTGACAGCAAGAAGGGAAAATTTACTTAAAGCAAACTAATGTAAGATCTCACCTTGTTTCTGTCCTCTGTGCAAAATAGCTTTATTAAGACTTCAGCTGATTTCAGTCAAATCAGATGCACTCCTACAAGTCTTCAATCCACTTACATTCTTACAACTTCATGGAAATACATGATTCAGTAGAAGTCAGTTGATTTAGGTGGCACAGGTACAAGATGTTGCAATACAAGCCTATCCTTAATAGCGACCAAAAATCCTTGGAGAGGACACTTGTCCTAACCTTTGGGTAATTTTCAGTACGATGTTGCAGGTTTCTTGTTCTGTTTGGGGAAGAAACCTTGGATGGAGAGAGGCATCATTTAAGACTTTGATTCTGTAAAGACGAAAGACATTTATCAACTCTGTTGTGGGTCTTACTTACAACCACTGGCCAGACAGACGTGTAGTACAGATATTTGGATATTTCACTCTGCCTTATAATGTGTAGTCCTTAGGTCCCAGATAATTTTGTGTAATCTATTTAAATCTTTCTCTTTTTTTGTCTCTGGTTTGAATTTCCTCATGTTTTGTTATTTGTTGACTTTTAACAGTCATTACTTCCACTGACAATTAAACGACCTTTTTTTTTTTACTTTTAAGGTTTACCACATTTGCATACAAACGTTACATAAGATTTTCTCCATTGCCAACTGACGCACAGTATATATGAAAAGAAAAAAACCCGCACTTTCTAATTCAACCCTAATATAATCTTAGGCAATCTATGTATATGGGTAGCATAGTCTTTGTTCCTGTACATAGGGAATGGGATCCAACTAATCAATATAGATGTATACTCAAATGTGAGCAGATCACTCTCCTAATTCCCTTGAGTCTACTGATCATGGTGAGATAGCTTCTTTAGGCAGGGTAGAGTTTTCCATAGGCATCTTATGCCATTTAACACATCTGTGACATCTCACCTGAATTTAACTTCCACTTCAGAAAGACACGGGTAGTCTTGTGTTGTATCTGCCAAGCTCATGTGGATGTCTCAGATGCCTTAGAGCTTCTTGTTTAGGAAACCGACTTGTTCTCCTTAACTGCCTTGCTGATAACAGGACCTTAGATATTCAGCCTGCAAGCAGGCACCTAAATTTAGCTGCATAGACCTAAGCCCACCTCCTAGACGGTGGACACTGGAATCTCGTCCATAACAACAGCAAGTGCTACACTTGAAATCCTGTCGTAGGCTAAAAGGGTCACACTATGTATATAGAGTTGAGAATTTACTGAAAGTCAAAATTGTCTATTTAGGACAGAAAATCTCCATTAGTAATAAAGTTGACTTGTTATAAAAGAAAACTTCCTAGCATCTATTCCCTCTCCTTGGTTTTGCATTTATCACCGTCACCCTGACTCCTAAGACTGCCAGGAGGAGTGAAGTGCCCATAGTGGGTGGGTCCCCCTTGGCCTGGGGCCCCAACAAAGGCTGTTGTGTCGTTCCACCTTGGGGTCTTTCAGGCTGTTGCCCTGAAGCAAGCAGCAGCTCCTGCCAGGAGGAAGACAGTCACTTGAGAACGGAGTGGGGAGTGGGGGGAACCAGCTGCGACCCTCAAAGGCTGTCCCTGTCCATGAGAGAGATCTGCTCTGCCCCTGCTCCTATTCCTTCTCCTTCTTCTGCTTCTGCTCCTGCTGCTGCCAGACCTTGTCCACTGCTGGAGGCTTCAGTGGGTCGGGGTGGGTGAGGAGGAGGAGGGCAGAAGAAATGCCAGAAACACCAGATCTTATGTGTTTCTAGTTATTTCCTTTTTGGTAAATAACCATCATCGTGTGCAGAATTATTTTGTTTAACAAAGATCCTCTTGTTCTTACAGAAATGCAAGAAAAAAAACGTGGCCTTGAGGTAGATGAAAAAAAACTAAAATGACAATAGAGCCCAGTGACTAGGGAATGAGAGAGCCTGAAAACCTTGATCTATTCCTGTCTGTGCCATTTATCTCCTTTATATAGCAAAAAAAGGATTCTGCATTTAAGTACTGAAGTTAGAGCATATATAATCATGAGAAACAACCTACATAAAGACTCCTCCAGAAAGTGTTTTCAAGCAACTGAAGAGAGTTTAGGCTGCTGACACAGGCATGTAAAATTAGATTGCTAAAACATATGGTGTGAATATATTTATCAACTTTCAATTTTGCTGCTTTCCCTTAATTTCTACTGGAATCATTAATGGCCTCTATTCCCTGGAACATATGTAGCTGAACCTATGTATGCTTTATTTGCCTAATATGGGACTGAAATTGAATCTTGCCATCCATATTCTAGGCTGCAAGCCTGGGAACATCTCAGCAGCTACTAATCTGATAAGCATCTCAGCCCAATGAGCACCACATTATTTTTTAGGATGAAACATTTATTACTGCACATTTGCCACTGTTTTGACAATGCCAAGCATATCAGTGTTAGATATACCTAAGCAAATTATGGGAACTTCTATGTGAATCCCCAAAGGGCCTGGTATTTTCAGTGGATGTCCAATGATGTTGAAAGACTCAGGCTTTTTGTAATGTTATTACTAGAACTTTCTAATGCATTTGGAAGAATAGGTAATTTAATTCAGCTGCATCTTTTCACAGAAACTTTTTTTTTTTTTTTTTTTTTTTCCAGTGGAAAACATTTTCAGGAAGCACTGAGTTCCCACAGCAGCTTGGGAGAATTCAAACTCAAATATGCTGGGTCAGTGTTCTGATTACTAGATTAGTAATAGTGTAAGTAGAAATTAGTCTTAATAGTAAAGTTTTTTCGTTGTGACTAATATACTTCAAGATACATTTCTTAAAATGAAAGTAAAGAAAAGAGGTATAACTAGTACTGTGTAATTAGGTTATTTAGCAAGGAGGAAAAATATAGGCCCTAGTTTCTGCTTCCTGTATTATTTCTAAATTTCATCCTACATCTGCTTCATGATCATGGGATCAAAAGCTACAAGCTACATATTCCTATTGGCAAGAAACCATCCCCTCCCTAACTTAAGAAAAGATCCATAGAATCATAGAATCATTTAGGTTGGAAAAGACCTTTAAGATCATCTAGTCCAACTGTTAACCTAGTACTGCCAAGTCATGCTAAACCATGTCCCTAAGCACCACAGTTACACATCTTTTAAATACCTCCAGGGATAGTGATTCAACCACTTCCCTGGGCAGCCTGTTCCAATGCTTGATAACCATTTCAGTGAAGAATTTTTTCCTAAAATCCAATCTTAACCTCCTCTGATGCAACTTGAGCTCATTTACTGTCATCCTATCATTTGTTACTGGGAAAAGAGACTGACCCCCTCCTCGCTACAACCTCCTTTGTAGAGGGCAATAAGGTCTCCCCTAAGCTTCCTTTTCTCCAGACTGAACAACCTGAATTCCCTTAGCTGCTCCCCATAAGACTCAAGACATAATTTCCCTGTAGTCTCAGGTCTTGAAAATCTTGAAAATATGCAAGGATGAGGATCCCACAACCAATTTGGATATGTTCTAGTGCCTTGGCAATCCGTTAATGAAAAAATTTTTCCTAACAATTTGAACTAGATCAGACTTATGGCCAGTGCCCATTGTCGTGTCTCCTAACACTATGAGGAGATGAACTGCAGTCTTGTTAACTGTCCTTCAAGTACTTGTAGGCAGGTTTAAAATCACTTTAGCCTTCTCTTTGTCATACTAAACAAGCCCAACTCTCTCTAATACACCTTCTAGCATACGTGTTATTTTTCAAACTCCTTCAATTTTCTCCATAGCCCTCTGGAACTGGGAGAGGCAAGCAAAAGAGGTACAATGTCCCAGTTGTGGCTTTGCCAGCACTGAGTGGAGAAAAATTACAGTTTCCCTTGACTGGCCAGGTACAATTCTCCCAGTGAATCATTGTATGCCTTATTTGTGAAGTTGTTTTTTATCCATTCATTGCTACTCCTAAGTCTTTTTCAGCAGACTTGGCATTCATCTAGTTTAGCATGCATTGATGTCTGGGATTGTACTACCCAGAATGAAGAAAATGGCTTTCGTCCTTGAGGAACTTCAAGAATTTTCCATCGGTCTAGTTCTTAAATTTATCATGATATTTTGAGGTCAAAGATCTGTTATGTACGCTAGATACTACCTCCAAATTAGGTTTGCCTACAGATTTTCTGATCGTATATTTTGTCTCATCACCATGGTTGTTGATAAAGATATTGAACAACATGTGCTCCACTATCAACCACCAAGGACTCCACTCATTCCCAATGACAAATGGACATGGAGCTACTGATTTCTATCCTTTAAGCTCAGAAGGGTCAAAAAGCCTTCCAAAAGTCAAAATATATTACATCTACCACTGTTCCACCATCCATATAGTCATTTCATCATAGAAAATAACTGCAGTTACTAAAAAATTGTTTGATGTTATTAAACCCTTGATGGCTATTCTTCTACATCTTCTTGCCCTTTATGTGTTCATAAATGGATTCCAAGGCAACATCATACACTTATGCTAATATAGAGCATATCAACATGTAGATACAATCATAAGTGATTGCATTCTCTAATGAAATACTGGCTTTATGCATGGTAGGAGAGCGGTGGTTGCTGTTTACTTTGACTTTAGCAAATCTACTGACACCTAATATACTTCTGGCAGAACTGCTGAGATATATCCTGGATAGGTAGACTATAAGGTGAAAAAAGAAGTAGCAGTATCACTGAGCTCAAAGGGTTGTGATTAGCATTACCATGTCTAGCTAGTGGCTATTGGTTTATTGTGTATCTAGCTAATGGGACAGACTGTACCCTCAGCAAATTCACAGATGATACCAAATTGAGAAGAGCAGTTGGTAGTCTGGAAGGCAAGGCTGCTATTTGAAAGATCTTCACCTGGCTGTAGAAAAGGGCTGACAAAAAACTCATGTTATTCAACAAAAGCAAATGCAAACCCCTGCACCTGGACTGAAACAACCATATGCAGCAGTACAGGCTGAGAACTGACTGGGTTGAAGGCAGTTTTGCAGAAAATAATATGGAGCATTTTGGTGGTCAAGTTGAGTGTGAGATAGCAGTCTGCCCTTGAAGCAAAGCGGGCCAACAGCATCCTGGCTGTATTACCAAGATCATTCCTCAGCAGGTCAAGGGAAATGGTCGTTCCCCTCTCTTTGGCACTTGTGAAACTGTGCTGATAGTATTGTGTCCAGTATGGAGTTCCCTAGCATAACAAAGACAATGTGATACTGAACTGAGTCCAGTGGAAGACTACCAAGGTGGCTGGGAGGCTGAAGCATGGACCACAGAAAAAAAGGCTGAAAGCTGTATGCTAAAACCAGAAAACTAAGGGATGTGGGTGGGATATCTTATTGTTGCCTACAACGGCCTAAAGTGAAGATGTAACCCAACAGAGGTAGTCTTCTTGGGGATGCACCGCGATAAGATAAAAAGCAACCGAGAAAAGCTGCAGCATCGTAAATTCAAATTACATAGTAAGAGGAATTAAGGTAGTCAAACACTGGAACAGATTGTCCAGAGAGGTTGTGGAGTGTCCATTCTTGGAGGTATTCAAAACTTAACTGGACATGACCCTGTGTAACCTGAAATAAGTTGTCCGTGAGCTGTCCAAACCAGAAGACCTGTCCTTCCAACTAAAATTATGCGGTAATTTTATATGCCTATTATGTATCTATAGCAAGTGAAATAAATTTGATGGCAACTGTAGCTTGATTTACTTCAGCATGATTCATTCAAATTAAGTTTGGATGTTACATGTTTATATTTGATCTAATCAAGTCACAGTTTTACATTTAACAGAACAACGGTGTTCTACCTTAAGATCCTACTTGCCTTACTGTGGTTATCCAAAGCAAAATCTGGCAACTAGAAAATTTTTAGCTCAGGAGCTCAATTCAGTTGTCTAGTCTCACTTGAAAACACTTTAGAACACCCTCATAGATGTACGGGAGGCTAAATATCTTTTGGAGAACTAGATGAAAGCCTACCAGAGTACCCTAGTGTATCTTGAATAAGAGTATTTGCCACCAAACATTTCGATATATAAAAAAAATGCCCAGTGAAATAATTTATGGAACATGCATCCTCTCAAATAAATCTTTAAATTATTATTTGAACTTCACTTTTGAAGCACTAGCTTGAATTTTCATTGCAAGTTTTTCAGTGCTGTTCAAAAATAAAGCAACTTTCAATACACTGTCTACTTTAGCAGGTCTTTTACTTGTACAGGTATTTATCATTAATGATTGGCATAGAGATAGCAAATTTCAACAGGAATATTTCCTATATTTAAAGCTACTCAGTAGTAAGAAAAAAAATTTTAAATAGTTCAGCATATTTCTCAGCAAAAGAGCTTTTAAAATATATTTTGAAAAATGTTTGTACTTATGGCCCTTTAGTGACTAGGAATCAACTACAGACAACTTTTCAGCTTCTAGAAAGAAAATTACCTTAAAACTTCATTAAATATTTATAATTGTCTGCATGCCTTGTTAGTGTTTTATGACTAGGCAAAGGCAGATCCTGAAGATTTTATTTCCACTGAACAACTTTATATGAGAAATTTTAATATACTTGTATAGTAAAAAAAAATTTAAAGGCTGAAAATCTGGATCATACTAGACAAGTTGTGCTTACAGTGTCTATATACTTGTAAGTGATCTCAAACTCTCTTTTTTAATCTGGATATATATTCATCAGAATTACAAAAAGAAAAGGATAAGTCTCACTTGTAGTTTTGAATTATACACCACTGAATATTTGGGAAATCACATCAAACTGATTTTTTTTTAATGTAAAAGATCAAAGGCTAATATATTAATTCTATAATGAAATTATGTGAACCTCAATGGAAAGAATTTAATATAATTTTATCACATTTTTATTATTTAATCAGAATTTTATGATTCTGAAAACCAAATTTCTAGACAATATAATTGTTGGTCTCACCTGCTTGTGTTTCCTTTTTCAAATGGTCACGTTACTGTTCAGTACAATTCTATTTTCAAATGAATATTTACTGAAGTATTGCAGCTGTGGCACCAAAACTATTCAAAATACTGCAGATTTTGTTTTAAATGGTTGAGTTTTTCTTTTGCTTTAAGAAAAGAAGTAAAAAAAGCACCAAAACACAGACACACAAGTCTGATCAAAACTGAATTTTAAACTCACAGAAAATGTTGAACATAAATTACTTAGCTGTAGCTGTAAAAACACCTAGCCAGGCACAATGCTATTAATACCATAACTCAATGCAACTAAAGCAGTGAAATGTTGATTCACTGTAACCTTAGAAACCCACCCACATCTCCCTACGTTTCCCCAGCTCAGCTACCTATAGAAACAAGAAGGTCACAAGTAGACCCTCCTATAATCATCAACACATTTTCCTTTTCATTCCATAATCTGAAGTTTCACTTGTATTTGTGTAACAGCAATTCCTTAAAAATTATTCATAGGCAAAGATATGCCTATGACATAAAAACTAAAGCTAGTTTAATGCCAGATTTATCATGTATAGTCCAATAGAATTAGATAATATGTGCATAAGCTCAGTATTTGATCCTATTACTATCTAATTATTCCTAATTCTTTCATCTTCTTCTATACACCTAATTCTTTTTCTTTCTAATTTTTATCTCAGTTGTTTTAACTGACCTGTGACAAGACAGGAAAGTCCTAGCAACAATTACATGTCCGACTCAATTAACCTCCTTTTGAATATGTATTTCCAGTTTAATTTTCATTAAGTTTTGCCCACTTCCATTTTTTTTTCTCTAAAAATAAAATTTTGATCTTGACAGACTGATGATTCACAGATTATGCTTGTAATTTAGTACTGTTACTAATAGATAGCAAGAGAATATCTTAATTTATTAGGAATTGTATTTATTAGCTTCTATTTATTATTTTCTATGAAGAAAAAACTTGCAGAACACACTCCAAAAGAAATATTATCTTCATAAATCACAGAATGACTTTTGGAGAACAAAACTGTTTGGCCATTTAAGTTATCCAGTGCTGTTATTGACACTGAGTAATATCTATAGCTACTTAGCTGAGACAGACCTCTGACAAATATTAATAGGGCTTTGTCTGATTACTTTGCTGACTTTTTACTCCACTGTGTCAGACAGTGCATGGGAAGATTTAAGCTAATTCTCTCAGCCTTCTTTCCATAGCTCTTCATATGGAGTGTTGTTACAGTCACTTGATTTTCTTTTTTTCATTGCTCAAAATTATTTACGGAAGAAATACGGAAAAAGATACCAAGAGTGATTTATTATTCAAATACAAATTTCAGAAGATTTTTAATTTCTTGACTCAATTACCCCTATATGATCTTCAGACTACAACTCCAAGATCAATGACTCTCAATGAAAAGGAAAATTCACCCCTTCAAGGCTACACACATTCAAATGTTTAACATGTAGTGAATATTGGTCAATGGTACCAAAAAACCCTTCATATTAGTCTCTGTTATGTCAGTATAACATTCTACATACGGAACTTGTGCTAACAATAACAGTCACCATGCACTGTAAAGAATCAAAACTGAATGTAACATGCATACTGTTGTTTAATTTTAAGATAGCAATTTCATCTAGAAAATTATTTCCCCTACCATATTTTATAACTAAAGACCATTATATATTGTAAAGTACTGAACAACTACCAAAAACCTCTACAGAGGCATGGAAAATCAAAATTGTTTTTTTTCTCTGCATAAAAGATGTTTAATTGTGTTAGGCAGGGAGGAGGAAAATTTACGGGATATCATCCAGTTTAATAAGTTCACACCAAAGTTTTACTTTAGCAACATCTACCTATAAAAAAACTAAACATACTAGACACTGACTTTGGAGGCATGGTAACCATTGTTACTTGACTGCTGAGGGATATTTTAATTTCAGAAGGAAAACAGAGCAAAGAATAGAGTAGAAAAACATCTTACGTTTTCTTACTGATTTCTTTTAATCAAAAACATTAAAACTTTAATATTTAATTTAATTGGGCATTTAAATTCAGGGGTTTTGTTTCACTTCCCATCTCTTTTAGTATTTTATTTCACAAGGGAATAAATACAGATAATTGTGAATTGGTTAACTGGCCAATAAACCACTGATTACTGCAATCATTCCTCCTCCTACATGGCAATTAAGTCTGCTGGTTATACTGATAAAACTGAATACCTACTTAGTGGCTATGGGAGAAGAAATTGCTTTATTACTCTAACTATGACAGTAAATAAACAAATATAACTTCTGCAGAGTGATTATGAGTACAGAAATGCCTCTGATTTTTGACTGTCATTCTTAGCAAACTGATGGAGCTGAAGTCTCATTTTGGCAAGTAACGGAATAAGGCTTTGTTTGGTGGAAGAGTCTTATATAAATACTACCTATTGATAAATCATAATCAATAATTAAAAATATGTTTAGACTTAAAAGAAAAACCAAGTAGCTCTTATACTATAGGCTAAATCTAGGTATGCAGGTAGCTACAGCAGAATAACTTAATAAAGCCGTATTTTAGTTTACCTTATGGTCCTACATATGCTAAGAAGCAAAAGAAAAATTAACATTTCCCAAATTATAATGGTGAAATTCAGCATGTAAAGAAAGTAAATGAGTAAGTGTTATACAAAGTAAAATCTTCTAACACTATGGCAAAAGAGGTAATAATATGAATAAAATATGAATTAAATAGATGTCTTCTCTGAGTGGCAGAGATTAACCACCACTGCACCTCTTTCTAGCACACTAAACTTTAATTGGTGAGGGCAACAGTGCCTTTGAACTTTTAGCAGTAGGCACTTGAACACATTAATAAGGTAACTGACAGCTGAATTCAAAAACTTTGCCTCATGTTGTAAAACGGGCTTTGTTCTTCAATAATTTTTCAGCCAAATCTCTTTCCTATTTTCTGCAGAATGTTGAAGAAAAGACATGAACTATGAAATTGTTGGTTATATGAAGAAAAAACATCCTTCAAAACAATAACCTGTTTTAAACTGCAAAGTTCTCTTCCACATCCAGAACCTGAAAATGATTTAAAAAAAAAAAAAAAAGAACTCCAAACAACCCAAACACTTTTTCAGTGGTATGTTTATTTTGTTTCTTTCTGGTTCATTTGTTCATATTACAAGACTAAAAGTAATCTAACTGATACTTCTGCTGAACAGTCAGTGTGAACCTCTGTTGCAGTGGCAGGGTAGCTGTCATTGACCCCTGCTCAAGACTCTGTCATGAATGTTTATGTTTATCTATTTACTTTCTTTGGAACTCAGTCCTGCAGTTTCCAATGGGCTTGAATCTTTAGTTAGAAATAAATAAATAGATAATAAATGTTTGATCAGTTTCACTCTAATTCTGGGCCCCTTGTGAAGGTCAGGTCATTTGGATCTTTTGTGATCAAATATTTCTTTCAGTGCCTTTCTCCATTATAAAATCAAGATACTATATATATATCTCTTCTTATGAACCCAAAGGTTTACCTTGGAAGTACATAGTCTATTGTTTCCACCTTTAGTCCACCTCAGGACATACAGGTATAATCAGAAGGTATTTCACACGAACACTTAAGTATAAGATATTTTTAGGCTGGCATGTTTGCAAGGATTTACCTTTAATATGGTTTTCTCCTGTTTCCTCTCTTCCTTATTTTGTGGATTCTTGTGAGAGTTGGTCCGAAGTTGGCCTGA
>NW_009617851.1:0-7390 GCF_000690535.1 Cariama cristata
CCGCGGCCTCGCCACTCCTCCACTGTCCCACAGAGCCCCTGCGCATCCAGACCTCGCTGGCGCAAGTTGCCCCAGGAGGCACCAGACAGCGTTATCTCTCTGATAACTTCAGCGCACAGCGATGGATGGACCTGAGGTTCCTAAAGAAAAAAAAAGGAAACTGAGAAAATGCAGGCAAGCTTGTACTTTGCTTCGTCTACTCTTCTGGTTTGTTCCCATGCAAAATCTGTATTTAAATGACCTCTCCAAGATTGCCGTCTAACCACTCTGTTTCATGAAATACTTCAAAAATATTAATCTAAAGCGTCTATTTTTTTTTTATTTGGGTTTAGATACAATTATTGCCACAAATATCCGTATGTGAATTCTGAAAAGAAGATGGATATACAGTCTTAAGAAAAAATGTCTTGATGGCAACTTAGACATGTTTGTTGTGCTTAATATTAGTCGTTTCAATATTATGCCTGATGGAACAAATTGGCTTGCATATGAGGTTAAGCACAGAATAGAGTTTAAGCCTCAGTTAGGTCACTTACTAATGAAGTCCAGTACTTTTGATGATGACAATCAGAAAAAAAAATACCACTTCGAGCATCTCTAGTGTTTTTACTGTATTTTTCATAGTTCTGACTACTTTGTGCATGTTCTTTTTGCTCATCTTTTACAGTGACATCTTTGCTGTTTACCTGTGACTTTCCTTTCTTTTGGATTGTCCACCTGCTTTGCAGGCGTTGGGGACCCACGGTCTAGTCTTTTGCATTTCTACTAGCCAGAACAAAATTAAAACACTTGGTTACCAGCAAGAGACACAAAAACTCAAGGAGAAATCGTCATACACAACTAACAAATCGTGCCAAAGCAAAGAAGCAAATACAGAGCAGATTTATTTCAAATGAGTTTTAAAATGATTTTTCATTGACTTGTTAAGAGATCGTGATTAACCTAGGTTTCATGCCTGTACACTAAGATTCCACTGTGGATATTTGTTGCTGTGGATGAATCAGCAGTTCATACAATAGTATTTTCTGTAAATTATTAATCTATTCAAGAAAGTGTAATGTGAGCATATTCTCTGTCTTGAAGGACTACTAGAGTTTGCTTACGTGAGGGAACAGTGGCCTAGATGCCAGAGCAATTTCAAATGACTTGGAAATCAGCTATCCCCTGGCGAGTTCAGTCCTGGAAGAGCCTGATCTCAGCTTCTGCAAGGCAGGTTCTTCTGCAGGACCTTTGCAGCGCAGAAGGTCCATTAGAGCAGGCGCGCACCCCTGGATGTCCAGCCAGAGAGCTCTGCGTCTTCTCGGGCGATGCTCTTCAGGGTGTACGTATTGCAAGAGACCACAGCAGCAGATACTGTCAGCACAGGCTGGAGAACCAGGTTTTGGTTTCCCATTGCAAATTGTGGGGTTTCTTCACAAGAGAAGATTTTGCTTCTCTGTATAATCCCACTATTTTTAGGTGCAGTTCAAATGGTAACTTCCCTCGTACTTCAGTGTTTCTTCCTCAAGTTCAGCAGATACTTTAGGAACAGTCACCAGGAAAAACAATTGCTATAAGAAAAGGGTTTCTTTTCAAAAGGTTAGGGTGATAGTGCTGGCTGAGGATGCTTCATTTTTTGAAATTTTTTGAAAACAGGACAGTTTACAGAGTCTGGCCTGTCTTGGGGAATTGTCAGTGTTAATGTAGTAGACACACATCATTTTATCATCTTAACTTGCAGAGAAAAATCATATTGCTGCTTCTTGTGTTACCCTTAGTTTCCTATTTTCACTGAAAGTGAAGTGCGGTAAGTCTGCACGCTGTTAGAGAAGAGACCGTACGACCGCAGTACTGTGAGGGAGGATACTCGCATTTCTTCAATAATATTTGCAAAAGGGAAGATAACGGCACTTAAGAAATAAAGCAAAGATGTTTTTTGGCTGATCAGGATAATTTTTTCACTTTTTTTTCAATTTAAGTTCTTTGAGGCTTAACTTCACAAGGGTAATCTTGAGAAGGAGCCCCTTATTGGTAAATTGTAATACCAAAACGATACAGTTTTTAATATGTAATTATGATACTACATATATGGAATACAAATGGTACGTGTCACTTAGGTTTTAATAAACAGTACAGTGCTTTATGATGAAATTCCTAGAGTTAGTTTTTCCTGATTTTATTGTAGTAGTGCACAGAATATCAGAGACTTATATGTCAGTATTTTGCCTACATTTCTGATGGATTCTGCCTCCAGAAACTACAATTTATATTTTTAGGTTATATGGCTTTGGCTTTTCTGTTGCACAATTGTCAATATGGCTGAGGAGATCGTATTTAAAAAAAAAAAAAAGTTATTTAGATGATGTTATCCATAGACGTAAGTCTTAAAAATAGCTGGCTTCCGTGGCTGTTGTGGTTCAGATCTAGCATTAATACATAAATTCTTCCAATTGTACTAATGGAATTCCAGTCCCAGGCAGCAGCATTTTACAGCACCATAGCAAAAAGCAATGTCTGAAACTAGGAGTGTCTCTAAGAAGTTCTTTCACGTTTAAGCAAAAATGTGCTCAGCAAAAAGAAATGTAAATTTAAGGAAAATCTCCAATTTCCTATTCTATGCAAAGCTTTGATTTTTTGCTGATTCAGGCAGTAGGGTTGACATTGGAGCTTCTCATTTCATCGGAAATAATCACTTTTTACTTTGGAACAGTCTTTCATTTTTCACAGCACTATCTTTTGAAACAGTCCACTTTGTATGTATGAATCTGTTTTTCTCCAGATAACACAGAAAGTAAAACTATTAGAAACAGGTTCCCATCTATTACTTTCTTGAGTGCATAGAGAAATACTAATTTTCAGTGGCGCCCATTCGGGGACTTTACTGATGTTTTTTGCCCCCCTTTCAAAAAAGACAAAAAGAGGAAGAAGGAAATACATCTGTAGTCTAAATTGACTGTGCCAAATAAAACATTAAATTTCAACAGAAAATGTGAAAGGCACATAGTTGTTAATAAAGCTGTCAGTAAAAACCCAATTGCTGCAAGAACCGTGCCTAAGCGGTTGCTATAACCCGTGCAAAACCCATGCTGGAGCCGTGTCTGGGAACAGTCTCTGGAGCCACAAACTTTGCCTGCTGGTTGATGGTTAGTGCGGTCGTCTGTTCCTTTGGGCCTCATATAGTTGAGATTTAAGACATGCCAGCTGTACTTTACATTGTGTTTTGCTGTACAATTTGGGAGTCAAAACGAGGTGCTGCAGGGAGTATTTTTAAGGAGGTTGGTGTAGTGGGGCACACGTTTTTGAAGTGGAAAGCTTCACTGGAGAATAGCGCATTGCTCATCGTGCCCACTTGAACTGGCAGCTGGTGAAACTCTGGCCCTGCTGCACGTAGGGAGGTTTTTCACTGACACAAGCACAATTTTAACCTTTTATTTAAGAGAGGGTTTGCCGCGCTGTAACGGTACAGTTCGCACATTCTGAATGAATAGTTCTGGTTTTCCATCGATGACTGCCACAGCGTGCCTTGTCCTGTCCGTTCATCTGCATGTGAGATCCCACCACGTGCTACACATGTGAACGATGGTGGAGCTCACCCCAAACATCCCCGTGCTCCAGCCACGGCGGGCTGCCCGCAGAGCTCCTGTGCCAGCTCCACAGTGCCTGCCAGCGCCACGCCATCGAGCCGGGGGGCAATACGCAGGTTTTGACTAACGCCATCAGTTTTGGTAACCGTTATGGTAGATGTGTCCCTATTTCTCCCCTCGCCACTCCAGTGGAGGGGAAGTTTGACAGCGCAACTTCTCTGCTGCACAGCTCCTCCCCGGCGCAATCTCAGTTGGAGGGGGTGTGAATATGCTGCTCCTTGTCAGAGGCAACAAGCCTCCTTTGGTGGCAGCTCTGTTATTCCGTGGCCTGGGCTAACCCCAGCGGCATGTCTCCTCTCATAATTTCACTGTAAAAACTACTGATTTTACATCTTCTTCTGTTGCTGTTCTATGGCAGCCAGAGACTTTTGTTCATTCCACGTGTTTTTGTCCCATTTCTGCCTGTTGTAATGTGGAACTAGTTCTCAGGGTTAGGACCACCAACTGCCTTATGTTTGTAACAGTAGTTTTGCACTAAAATGCCGTACAGATAGTCAGTGTTAAAGATGGCATAAGAACGTTTTGGTGACACAGTGAAACTTGGTGATCGGCTGCTTGTTTAACAAGACCAGGTATGACAACCTGGTTGGAACTGGTAGGAGCAGGCTAGAATAGGGGGATCAGGTAGAGGCAGCAGTGCTGATGCCTCTGCAGATCAAGCTTCAATGAAGACATTTAGAGGACTGATACAGAGAATAACTTTGCCAATATTTCGGTGTTGTTCTAAATAGTAACATCAGACTTTCCTGATGCCTGGGAATCATAGAATCATGGAATGGTTTGGTTGGAAGGGAGCTTAAAGCTCATCTCGTTCCAACCCCCCTGCCACGGGCAGGGACACCTCCCACCAGACCAGGTCACTCATAGCACCATACAGCCTGGCCTTGAACACTTCCAGGGATGGGGCAGCCACAGCTTCTCTGGGCAACCTCTGCCACTGCCTCACCACCCTCACCATGAAGAGAACACAGCTTTGATGATGTGCCCAATTTGCTTTTAATCTCTGAGAAGATTTGCTCCTTGGAATGATTTGCCCCACCAAGAGGACTGAGAAGAAGAGGGTTTACACCGTGATACTTTGTACAAGCACCACTAGATTAAGCGTTTCTGACATGCTCTGGAGGAAGACTTTTCTGGTCTTCAGCAGTAAGGATCATGGATATAACTTCAGAGCTTTGGTAGGCAGAGCTGTTGTAAAGAAAGGAAAAATGTTGTTAGGCTGTAGTGTGATAAAAAAAAAACTATGCTGGCAAGGAGTTGTACTGTAATCCTGCATGGTATGCTTGCCGGTAGATTTGCTGTATTTTGACATTTTCATGGGGCCAGTCTGATCTGTGTGCTTCCCTAGCCGAATTACTGCCGATTCTGGGGTTAAAAATAAGGTCAGCTCCCAGAACTCACTGGGGTTCTTTCAAGATTTGTTCTGTGTACGGGTTTCCAACTATTGTTTCTCTCTTCTGGTCACTTCTACTGTTTCATTATCTTTATTCCTGGAAATAAGTCCCTGATCATCCCTTCTACTGCTTCACTCCAATGAAGACCCTTCTGTTTGGCTCCAGGTTCTTCAGTGGAGACATCTTCTGCACTGGGGTGCTTCCTGACTTTTCCCTTGTGATAATCACATAATCAGTACTGCCCGATATCTCCATTAGGTTCTGTCTCGTGGCAGGGCACAGGTAGGTTCCTGCTCTCCCAGCTGTTCATCTGTGTTGCTGAGAGTGCTGGCCAGCAGGCTGGTCTCTTCTGCTGAGGTTAGGCATCGATGCGATGGTGGGAGTAGCTGGCAGTCTACTCTTCCCCCTGCGCCTTCTCCCAATGCCTCCGCGCTCGTGGAGCCACTCGGACGCTCCCTGCTGCTGACCGTCAATTTCAGGCTCAGAGGCCGTGTTACATTAGGGTACCTCATTGCTACTGCAAGTCTTTGCGAGCTGAAAATACAGCAAATTAGAACTGTTTATTCTGTTTGACCACGATGCTTGGCACATTCTGAAAAGCAGATGGTTTTTTAGTATATGCCTTTGGAAACAATTACCTCTCGCGTGGCAAATAATTTAGGTTTTCTCTAGCCAGTGTTGTCCTTGTCATTCTTGTTTTTGTAGCCCACGGTGTTTCAAGTTAGCTTGAATGACTGAAGTCAAGATATTTTACAAGACCCTCCTGTACGAAGCAGTCTGTCTTTAAAGTAACTTCTCGAGTATTCTTGGTACCTTTACTCTCCACAAAATTCAGTCTAAAAAACCATAGGTAGCAAATGATATATCCACCATTCTTGTCAATGTCATGGCCTTGTGTCATGATGCTGAAAGGTATCTCCTCAAATTATTGTTCTCCAGTAGTTGTTTCTTTCGGAGCAGGCCTCTTGTATAGCTATTTGTTGAACTGTGTACCTACTGAATTAGTCAAAGACCTGGCTAAAACCATTTTTTTCTTTTCCTCTTTACCCCTCCCCCAAACTTGCTTTTGTTATGTATTGGCTTGCTAATCCTTGTGTTGAGCAGTATCAGACATCACCTTTCTTGGGGGCACTTAGTCCACTCTTCCGCTTTCTTTGTCAAAGGGCTCCCTTAATAGGAGAAGTCAACAGGGAGGACAAAAGGGATTGAAAGTTGTATTTAATCGGGGTCAGAGAGGTGGTGTTCAGAGTGACGGGCCCACAGGCAGGCTGGCCTTTTATGCTTTCCGACGCAGATGGTCCCAAAGCATTCAGCTAAGTGAAGAGAAAGCTGCCCAGTGAAAGCTATTGTAGGGCAGCATCGTTACAGTTGAGAAGGGTTGCCAGGGGTAACTGGAGAGTATCACCAGCATCCTGTGATCACTAGTCTGTGCCATTGAAAACCTTAGACCGAGGATCGCTCTGGGTCCCTTGGCATCCTGATGCTCCTGCGTAAGCAGCAATATCTTATGCTACCTTTTTAAAATTTAATATCATTATTTTTACTTTGAGGCACATAAACTGTAGAATCATTTGCATTTCTTAATTTCAGAATAGCCACCTATTGCAAAATGTACAGCCACTTGCTTTAGAACATATTGCTTTTCTTCCCCTGGGGAATAGTCTAATAATATTTGAACTTATTAAGATAATACTGTGTTTACAGAAACTTAATTTTTTAAAATTTGTCTGAGTACAAGAAGAGCTGAATTCAGAAAAAAAGAAGAAAAAAAGGGAGGTTATATTATTCAACATGAATAAAACCGGCAGGCATGTGCAAAAGCTTTGGAAACTGTGCCCGAAATAACCCAGGGAGATTGCTACAGTACCTTCTTTGGTCTAAACAAATAGTATATCACAGCAGGTAAAATGTGTTCCTGACAAAATAGTTGAATCCTGCTTCTTTTTTTTTTAAACAGGACTCCTACTGATTTTTTTGTTGAGGCCATAGATGCTCAAGATGATAACTGTACCTTAAGTCTCGTATGAAATGCTGTTTGAAAGTGCAAATACGAGTGTGAACCTTGAGCAAAAGTGCGAGGAGGTCAGCACAGAAAATTAACGGGTGACCAAGTAGCCGTCCATCCACATGTGCCAGCAGCAGGCTGCGACCGTGCGAACAGCAACCCCGGGTGCCCAAGCCGAGGGGCTGCCGGGCCCTGCCCTCGGCTGGAGCTCCACTCTGGTGGTGTGGCCGGGAGGGCGAAGGTGCTGCTCAGCCGGCGCCGCGGCTCCGCAATCCAGGGGGTCAGTCCTGGTGCTGCCGGGGCAGGACCTGGTTCCCTGGAACAGGTCTGGAAGGGGTGGGCGCAGAGCCAGCTGTGCCGCCCGGCAT
>NW_009617851.1:7401-15411 GCF_000690535.1 Cariama cristata
GGCATTTGGTGCAGAGCCAGCTGTGCCACCCAGCATTTGGTGCCGAGCCAGCTGTGCCGCGCGGCATTTGGTGCCGAGCCAGCTGTGCCGCCTGGCAGCGCCCGCACACCCAGGGCATCTTCCACTAGCGGATGATGCTGGCACTGGGGCTCGTCTGTTCTGCCAGAGAAATGGCAGGGGCAGAAATACGAGATCGTGGTCCAGCCTTTGCTTTGTCATTTGCGTTTTCTCACAGTTAGTCATCATGAGAGCACAGTCCTCTGCCACGTAACACGGAAGTGTCATAGCACTGACATTTATGCAATGTTAATTGTGCAGGGAGTCCTCACACAAGTTACTGTATGACTCAAAATTAGGGAGAATTTAAGTGAAAGTTCCATGCGCACATTGTAAAATAATGGGAGATTTGACTAAAAAAATGGCCATTTTGCATATTTCAGCACTTTTGTACATTTTTAACAGTGCAAATATTGTCCGTGATTAAGCAACTCATATTTTCCACTTGTTTGTTTATTTACTGCTGCAGGTCACCAAGATATTCTGATCTAACCAGTTCCTTTGAAATCGGTAACAGTGGTGGCATCTGTTCTGGACTTCATGGGCCCTGGGCTCCCTACACTGTTTATTTTTTTGTGTGGTGGCAGGGGGGGGGGGTACAAGTGAAAAAAATATGCGGAAGAATTGTGTGTCATTTTCATTATAACACTGTAAGATTGCAAGGGAAAAGAAGGTTTGGCAGGATTTCATAATGGTGAGCAGCCTTGGAAGTCAAAGTATAATCTTCATTATAATGAAACGTAGAAATAATGAAGGCTGGAGGCAGGTATGTAATTCAAACAGCATGTCATCAGAGACAATAGCAAAAAAGGAAACGAGCGTTTCTACAACTCCTTAGATATGTTCTTTTCAAGCGACCAGTTAATTTTTCCAAGAGAGGGAGGCTAGTTGTGCATTCCCTCCTCACATCAACTGTAAGTAGCTGACCCACTCATTTTCTTAGATTTTGAATGTTGGTGTTGAGTGATGTAATGTGTTTTGTTTAAATAGTTTGTTTACTTGGATGCATTTATGTTGAGTAGGTGGCTTTCTACTTTCGTACTGTATTTTCATTTCTTAAGATGATTTGAAGAGTCTTACTGGGTAACAAATTGCAGATTATCTTTCCCGTATACTTCCCTCTGCACTTCTGTTAAAAAAATGATAATAATGCGATCACATTTTTCCTACTGCATCATCGAGCTATTGATCTTATATGAACACGGGAGTAAACTAAAGCAAATGTACAAATAATGCATTTCAAATATACTGTCTTCACATTGTCTTGAAAATGAGTATACGATTTTCAAATTTGTGCAGTAGATGCAAAATATATGTCTAAATTCAGTCATACTGCATCTTCTGAATCACTGACTTTTAGTAAAAGGAGGGGCAAGCTCTAGCATCCTGGTATTTCTTTATTGCTAATATGTCAAGGACTTGAAATAAAATTATCTGAGGTTTTTCTTAGCAGAGGTCCTAACTGCCACCCAGACATGGTAACTTTTTAGTAGTTTCCTGCCTCAGGTCTCGCCTTCATTTTAGGAGGTGAATATACGGGAAGAGTATTGTAAGTCTGTTTTTTAATTGATGATACAGATTTGGATTATTTTTTCTAAACCACATGCACTCATCAGGTCTCACCTTCATTTTAGGAGGTGAATAAGTCTGTATTGTAAGTCTGTTTTTTAATTGATGATACAGATTTGGATTATTTTTTCTAAACCACATGCACTCAGCATCAAAGCCAGACCTTGTGACAATTCATGGCCATCAGAACTAGGCGCATGTGTAAAATGGCATTAGCACCAGGTCACGTACTCTGTGTTGCACAGTTGTGCTGGTGCATTTCCGTTAGTGATGTGCTGAAATGGAATTCCTCACCAATGCAGTCAGTGCTGACCACAGTGCCCGCTGTGGGCAATTGTTCCAGCAAAAACACCTTCTGCAGCCGTAGTTTCTTTTAGGCTCAGGTGAAGACGTCTAGGGCTTGATCCAGTACCAAACCCAACAGTGCTGCCAGCAAACCTCTTCTGTGTCAAGGTAGTACAATGTCTGATAAGCCCACACCAGGTGAAACGTGGTGTGGATGTTATCCCACTATGAAGATATGACAAGAAAGACAGGACTTGTCTTTGGAGAGCCTCAGCAAACACCAGAACGGCCACTGCTGCAGTGACCCACGTGTGCTGGTCCTGTCCATGCTCAATGACCACCTGAGGATGGGAGGGTAGGCATGAGTCGTTTTCTGTCTTCTCTAAAGTCTAGTTGGTCTTTTCTCAACTTGTGTGTCAAATGCTGCCGTCTCCATTCATGAGTATCTCTTGTAATGTTTGCCGTGTGTTTCCACGTCCCAGCTCCTCAAGACTATTAGAAATGGAATTGATCTTCATGAGATCTGTGGTGGCTCCACTTCGCCGTGCAAAGTCTGTGCCCCAGTGAAGGGTTCAGAGCATGCGACGTGACGTTGTATTGCTTTTCTTGTCTCCTTCCTCTCCGCTTACAGCCTAGTGAAAGAGGGTGGGAGTTAGAGAGCGTGTCTGTATTATTTGTTTTTAAAGGAGCGATGAGCTACCACACTGCTCAGGAAATTTGGTTGATTGCACATTTTAAATGAGGCGTTGATAATTTTTTTCAGCGATAGGACTAGTGTTTTTCAGAGTGTTGCTAGGTAGAAGCAGAATCTGCTTCGCAACCAGCGTTTTAATCATTGATTCAGACATCCCTTGCTCTTGTCCAGGTGAAAGGGGAAAACCTGAATCAAAGATTTCAGAAATTATTGCCTTGACTTGCAATATGGAAAGTATATTCAGTAAGTTTGCACGGTAGAATCATAACTCTACTTCAGTGTAGGGGACTTTCACCTGAGGTAAGCAGGCTAAACTGATTAGCTTATTCAGTCTTTATCAGAAAAGAATGACTTAAATCACAACTTCAAATATGTTTCCGTTTTCTCGGATTAACACAAATGTTTCAGTCCCACACATGAAGTTACTGAGCTGAATTAAATAACTGCATATTTTAAACAATATTACTGTTTAAAAATCAACGTTGAAACAAAAAAAAAAGCTTTAATCAAAAAAAAACATTATAAATTTAAAAAATTATAAAGTGCGTTAGAGTTTCCTACTGGCACAGCAAAAAGTTGACAGTTGCAGCATTTAAATTCAGGTAGGAAGAGCTGGTGTATAGTATGCCTTCCAGTCCTATTAATGTCAGGAAAAAGTGCTATTAAATGTCTTAAGTGGTATTTTAAAAGTAATTATATGCACCTTAACTGTTCAGTACTTCTGTGGTCTAATTCATTTTCAGCAAAGGCTCGTTAAACTCATAGAATTTAAATGCTTAAAATTAAATATATACTTCTGAGCTCTACTTGTCCCCATGTAACCGTTTTATATCTTGAGCACATCAACTCAGGCTGTGAAAATACTTGAGCAGCATCCACCAGGGTTAACATGGTGCTTAACCATTCGGGCATTCCTTCCTTGATCTCATGTTTATTCACCCTCAGTTATTTATCCGAATAGGCAACTTGCATTTTTTTCAATGATTTTTTTTATAGAGCAGGGCTTTTGAATTTGAGCATAGATTGGTTGCAGTACAGTTATTAGGGCAGTAACCACATCCAGCACGAACTATATTTATGCTTAATTTCTCTCTAAGTAGAAAGTAGAGCACAGGATACATTATCTATGCCTAAAAGCACTGTAGTTCTAGTTTAATGCTTGTTGGTTATTGAAACTTGGTTAGTAGTGCGTAAGTATTGCTATTGTCTAATTGCAGTTCAGCGAAACAGGGCGGATTTTTCCTCTGACTTCTTTTACACATCCACGCTGTTACAAGCGATGCATGAGTTCAGCATCAGATGCCTTCATTTTTGGTGTCAGTGTTTTGGAGTAAATCCCAGTAAAATGCTTTAACCGGTCCTCGGGATCTTAAACAAATTTGGTGTCTACCTTTCAGACTTCAGTGATCCTGGGCTAATCTAACACACGAGATTTTGCCTTCCTGGCTGAAAAATGCAGAGCAGGCCTCCTGTTTGTACTGGGCAGCTGCTGAGCATGTGAAAAAGAAGTGAATTGCCCAGATAACAGTCCAGCAACTGGGGAGCCAGGCTGGCCGGTCCAGGCAGCTCTCAGAAGCCCTGCCAAAACTGTGGGCCAAGGGGCCGTAGGTCAGAACAGAATTGTTCTGCGCATCCTTTACTCTATGGGGTTTGAGGGTGCTGATCGCATCGTTTGTATCATGCTTCCCTTGCATGCTGTATGGTGGTACTTTAGGAAGGGGTGCAGTTATCAAGGACCTCAAGTGTTTGAAAAACTTACCTTGTTAGAGAACTTAAACTTGGTAGATCTGGAAGAAAGTTGTCATTCATTACACTAGCATAATTAAGATATGCATTGGTTTTGGTAGAAGTGAGAAGGTTTTTCCTTTTGTTGTGGTATCTGTTTAAGGAGAGAAGAAAAAAAAACAAACACCAAAACATCAAAACCACAGAGACAAGTACTCAAAGTGTAAATAAATACCTCTTTAGTATTGTATGAGGCACTTTTGACCCAGCCATTTTAAGTGTCAATTGCGGTTACACTGCATCCTCCTCCACAGTCAAAGGACCCCAGCTTTTCTTCTGAAAAGAAGAATGAAAGATAGTACGTGTACGAAGTATACGTGACCTTTTAAACGTGGGATCTGAAGAGATGGAAAAAACGCAATGTGAGGACTTCCAATATTTTGATCCATCGCAGGCTTTTGTAGAGAAATTTGACCTCACTCTGTTTCATTGGAAACTCTTTGCCCCCTAGTAAAAGCCACACCCTGGTGCAGTGGTCTCCAAATGTTTTTGATCACACACCTCTATCAGGGAAAACATTTTTGAGCACACACTCCCAACATATGTGTATTTATTTATTTATAAATTATATACACATAGTAGCTTACTAAGGTACTATGTACAGTATAAAACATACACAAAATAGAAAGTAAAAAAGGATGAGAAAAAGATTAAGTAAACGCTACTTTTAAAAGATATTTTATTTTATTTATTAGTGGTAAAAAAAAATATTTTCTTCCTGTGTTGCAGTGGAATGTCTTCCACACCCCTGGGGGTGCCTGCACCCCACTGGCGAGACCACTGCGCTGGTGTACATGGGAAACAGAGATGAAATCGGGAGTCTCAAATTGTTGGTTTTTTTCTTGCACCACGGAAAGGTTTTTAAATAAGCAAAATTTGAATGCCCTCAATGGGAATTGTTATTTGCTGATGATGAATAGAGACCACATTTCCTTTTCCCCAATTTCTCTTTTCTTTGGAAAAAGGAGGAAAGAGACTGACATCTTTTCTGCTGTGGTCCTTGTTGCAGGGACAAAACTGTTCTAGCCAGTGAGAAGTAGTAGTTCTTTAGCAAGGCCTCTTCATTTTTCATCACTTTACAATTGTGCCTCTTAGTATGGGAATTACGTGTTTCTGGAAAACTCTGTTTCCTACTGTAAGCAGAATGCTGATGTGAAGAAGAAGTCCATCGTAGTTGTTTTCCATTCCCAAGAAAAGGAAGTCTTTGTCATGTGGAACACAGTGCACCAAAAAATGAGGATTGAAATGAAAAGGACACTGTGTTGAGTTCTTTGCTGCCTTTCCATCTCTGCCCCTCAGAGCCCAAGGTAAGGTCATTCTCAAGAAGTATGACTCTCAGGGCCTCCACAGCACGTTAACGCTGTTTGGTGCTTGCACGTTTGAAATCTCTACAGAGCTTCACAGCAGCTCAAGAGCAGCATATCATCTTTACCAGGACAAACTAAGATCTTCCACGACAGTGTATCTCAGAAGAGCCACTATGCCGTCTTGATGCACACTTACAAACCATGAAGAAGGCGTTGAGAAGAACTTTTGGTCTCTTCCTGCTGTGAGAGGTGTTTGTAGTGCATGCCTTCAGATATGGATGAAAGAATCTGCCTATATGGTAGTAAGGTCATAAAAGCTCAAGAAGACCAAAATTAGAGCTGAGTGTTAACACTGACATTTTCTTCTCATCAAATAACTACGTGCTCTTACACATCCTCAGCTGCATCAGTGCTTTGTTACCACTTGCTGTTAGGAGTGCTGTGTTACGGGATCACTTCTCATGTCTTTGTTTTCCTGGAAAGTGTGAGTTTGAAGATTTAATGTGGAGGGGCACTGTAGTGCCCAGGGTGCTGTTTGTATTCCTCGCATGTGGCAAATGGGGAGGTTTCCTCAGATAGACTTTTTGATCTATGGGAAATCCGTGAAGTGACATTAATTCCTGTGTCAGAGTTGTAGAAGTATTCCTTTCAGCGTGAATGTTTTTCAGGAGCCTACTGATTGTGTTTCCTATTCCATCTTTACTATAATCCTCAGGAGGATCAGAAAGAGGAACTAGTGATATATGCAACAGGATTTCACTCGTTTCAGGTCTCCTTATTAACTTTAGCTTAAACTTCAGTTCTGCTCTCAGAGTGATGCAATCTCCAGCATCCTGATTTTGATCAGGATTTTTTGGACTCCTTTCATCTGGAGGTAAAGACCGTGTAAACCACTCTCTTGCGTTCTGTCCTAGTGTCATTTTAAATTTGAAGTGTCACTTTGAAACCTGTAAATCTTGTTGGTAGCATTACACCTTAGTACAAGGGCATTCACATTTCCAACTGTATCTTTAGGAGCATTGAGGGTTTTCCTCCTTCGTGTCTGTGAAGCTACCACATGATGTGTAATATTTCGAAACCTTGGGAAGCTGTAGCCACGGTCTAAGACTGGTTGTGTTAACAATTTATAAATTGCTTCTCTTCAGAACAGCAGAAGTGCCAAATCAGAATCAAGCCAAAATGTCTAGTTGTTGTTATAGTTTGTTCTCTAGAGCTAGGATAGTCACTGTGCAGTTTGTTTGAATACTTCCAGGAAAAGAATGTGAAAGCACCGAGAACTGCTACCTTCGGAGCTGTTCTAGTGTGACCACCTGGCTCTGCCTCACCCTGGACACCCCGTGGTGGTTCTTCCTGTGTTCCAAGAGCTGTTCTTCTCCCACATCGCTGTGTGGGAGCCTGGTCTGACTTTGAGGGTGGGAAGGAATCACCAGAACTGGGATGATTTAGCTTGCCTTTGCCCAATGGGCCAGGTTATCAGCACGAAAGAAAGTTGAATCGAAATTCTCACCCATACCCAAAGACTGGTGGTTAGCCTGTATTGAAATGTGATTTTTTTTTTCCCTGGGTTAAAGGTTTGTGGAATTTCAGGGTGAAAGTAGAGGCAAGTAAGAGCCCCAATTAAACCTTACAAGTTTCAAATATTCATCTACATCAGTATTCTTCAAACTCAGGAATTTTGTTCCATATTTCATCCTAATTGTGTAGCAGGAGAACTATGACATAGTTGCCATCACGGAAACATGGTGGGATGCCTCGTGTAACTGGAGTGCTGCAATGAATGGCTATAAACCCTTCAGCAGGGACAGGGAAGGAAGGAGAGGCTGTGGGCTAGCCCTGTATGTTAGGGAGTGTTTTGACTGCCTAGAGCTCAACGATGGTGATGATAGAGTCAAGTGTTTATGGGCAAGAATCAGGGGAAAAGCCAACAAGGCAGACATCATGGTGGGAGTCTGCTATAGATCACCCAACCAGGATGAAGAGGCAGACAAAATTTTCTATAAGCAGCTGAGAAAAGTCTCACAGTCGCTAGCCCTTGTTCTTGGGGGGGCGTTCAACTTACCAGAAGTCTGCTGGAAATGCAACACAGCAGAGAGGAAACAATCCAGGCGGTTCCCGGAGTGTGTGGAAGAGACCTTCCTGACACAGCTGGTGAGGGAGCCAACGAGGGAAGGTGCCTGCTGGACCTGGTGCTTGTGACCAGAGGAGGACTGGTGGGGGATGTGATGGTTGGAGGCTGTCTTGGGCACAGTGATCACAAAATGACAGAGTTTTCAATTCTTGGAGAAGTAAGGTTTGGGGGGGGGGGGGGGTCAG
>NW_009617852.1:0-6328 GCF_000690535.1 Cariama cristata
ATTAAAGTAGTTTTAATTTCCAACCCGTCTCTCTCCCTTTCGTCCTTTTCTAGGGTGGAGAAGGGGTTAAAAGAGAGCATCTGCCATCTGCTTTAAGTGCCAGCCCAGCCTTAAAGGGTGACAATCCCGTTCACTGCAGAGGTATGGGCCTTCAAGGCAGGCAGCCAAGTCAGGTCCAAACTCATCTCCACCTGCCCATTTCACTGCATCCCTCCCTCAGCTGGTCCCCTCCATGCTGTCATGGCCAAAAAGCTGTGCACACTTTCTGAGCTTCACCACTTGCAGTCATGGAAGGGCAAGAGGTCCCTTCCCTTGGGCTGGAGGAGCCAGGGAGTCATTGTGGAGCCTACACCCACCAACATGCTGTTGTGTAACATCGGATTAAAGATGCTGTCATGGGATGCTCTCCGTGTAGATGGCACAATGGTGGAGTTCCTTTACCCAGTAATTCCAAGCATGAACTTAATCGCCTCCCCAGAAGTGAGGAGGACAGTCAGGAAGCTGCTGTCCATCAGCGCTGCACCTTCCTGTCTTACCCTTCGTTGGCCAAGGCCTTGCAAGATGCAGGTGTTTGCATTTGTCAGGATCCAGCCATGTTCTTCTGCCAGATGTCTTCTAGCAAGCAGCATGGGTCACCCTGTGAGCCAGCAGACCCAGGGAGGCTGGTAGGGCTGGGCATCAGGAAGGCAAGCAGGAGACAGGCTCAGACTCATGCCTAAATCCAGGGTACTTTAAATTCAGAGGCTACTGTCTTATGTTAATTAACAAAAATATGCATAGCAACCAGTGAGAAAGCATTTAGCACCATTCACATAGGTAGCCAGAGCCCTCCCCTTTGAGCTGAGATCCTGTTGCTCTCAGTGCACTGGTTTCTTCTGGAAGCGCCCCTTCCCCAGTGCATCCTGGCCATCCCACCGGAGGCTTCTGGACCTCAAACACCTGAAAGCCCCAGTCACTTCAGCAAGGCTTGGGGCTGTTTGGTTCTGCACTAAGGTCTACTCTGTGCTTCATTAGCTCAACTTCACATATTCATGGAGGGTGTTGCCCCAAGTGATGGAGCCTCACTGTCTTCCAGGAAATAATTACTCACAACAGCAACCAGGAAAAATCCCTGCGCAGGGTTCATCATACGCAGTATTTCTGCAACGGAGGCCCTCACAGTCAGGAATGGAAATACCCCCATGCACCAAGATAGAACAGGGCTCTGAAAAGAGGATGTGGGTACAGCAGAAGTGATAAAATCACTCTCTGCCAGCTAAGAAGTGGCTGTGGCTGTCAGACACAGAAACTTGTGATTATGAGCAAGGCCTCTCTCACAGGCACACAGTGCTTGGGCTCTTGGTAGTAGTTGTCACCAATGCTCCAGTGAGCTTTTTTGAGGGGACAGGAGAGAGCTAGGGAAGGGGTCCATCTGTCCTCTGTTGGTGAGATGCCAGAGGTGAAGGAGTCCCTGGTGTGTAACGGGGCTGTCCAGAGAGCAATCAGAGCCAAACCAAGCTGGCCCTCCTTGCTTAAGCTACTTGGGAGGGAAGTGAAGATCCCCACTGCTACCTCTTTTAATGAAAACAGCCCTCTCCCACTGGAATGACTCTGCTGCCTTCACACACTTTGTCTCTCTCCTACACAGTGTTTGCCGTGCAGTCCTTAGCACGTGCTGCATCAGTCTCAGCCCAGCCAGGCTCACCTCTGGCTGCCTTCTGCCGGACAGTTACCCTGTTGCTCACTGTCTGTCTCACGAAGTTTTAAAGGCCTGCTTTGAAGCAATCAGAGACTCTAACCACTTTCTTTGGGGGTGGTTTATTAGTTAGGTTTAAGTATATTTTTAAACAAAGCACTGCTTTGCACATAATAGGGCAATTTTCACATTGGTCCTTAGTCCAGCTGAAGTAGTTTGAACCTGACTTTAAAGAAAACTCTGGTCTTGGTAAGTAAACTGTGGTCCAGACAATATTCTCCAGAAGTATTTGGTATCTTGCAAGTAAGCAAAATCAGAAACCAAGAGCCTCCACCACCAGGAGAGGAAACAGTAGGCTAAATCCTTCTCCTACATCATCCCATAAGCAAGGGCACCAGCTGCTCCACTCGGACCAGGGTCTACCCTCTGGAGCAGCACATGTGCATGGCCATACAGACATGCACAGAGAAGCCATGAAAACTGCACTCCTGAGAGAGGAAAGGCAGACAACCACGCAGCAGTTCCCCTATCACTATGTGTGACACCAATGACCAGGGAAGGCTGCATGTATTTCTAATGTTGTTTTGTGCAAAGGCTTCTTTTGTAGCACAGGTGCACTGCTAAAACTGTCACCCAGACCGGCATCTGTTCTCAAGTCCACTTGCTCCAGGAAAAACTGGAAAACAATCCCTGCCTGTTCCTTGGATCTCCTTCTGAATGGTGGTTTTTGGCCACCTGGCCAGTCCGACTGCCTGCTCTAGCTGAGCACAGGAACCATCTGTAGCTGCCAGTTCAGGCAGGATGCTTCCATCTGCTGAAGGAAAGGATTTAACCCTCCTGGAGCTGCAGTGGGCCTTACAGCGCTTGGGTTTTACAGTCCGGGGTAATCTGCTTTACCCTTATTGCCATGCAATGGAATGCCTTAATTTTGTAGCCACTTCTGCAATTACAGGTGCCTCAGCTTTGGTCTTCCTTGCAAGTTGCTCATCGCTTCCAAGTGAAAAGGCTATGCTTGGGTAAACAACCTTTATTTCTGTCATTGAGAAGCAAATTTCCTGCCTTCTGGTAGGGAACCACATAGAGGAAGACCTCAGTTTCCCTGGCAGCCACTGTACTGGTGTATCACATGCTGCTTCTCTGTCATGCCAGCGCACCTTTCAGTAGGACCACAGTGACTTACCGTCCTTTCCTACTTGCTGCTGTTGCTGGGGATGGAAAGGTTTCACCCTTATCAGGCAGGAAAGGTCATTTACAGCCCTACAGATTTCCCTCAGAATTAGCCACTTTGGACAAATGCAACCACCATCTGTGTTACTGCTGCCTTTTACAAGACAGTCAATGTTTTGCAATGGCCAAATGCCATATAGATATGAATGGCTTCCATGGGGATGAGCCCATGCCCCAGTCCCTTGGTGGGCCAACTGAGTGTCACTGCAGACACAAAGGAGAAGGCTGGATGGTGTGGTTGGGGCAGCGAGGGTGCATTGCCTCTTCAGGCAGTGCTGGGAGGCCAGATGAGCTCAGCTCAATTGTCATTCTGTGCTGGTCAGGTCTGGGGCTGTCCCAGCCATGAGGAACCTCTGAGAGGGAGGCAGAAGCGCAGACTGGCATCTCAGCGGAGCCTGTGAGGAGCTGAAGGTTCAGATGGAGGTTCAGAGCTCACCTTCATTTCTAGCTCAGCAGGTGCTTGGCCCTCCATGGCTCTCCTTTACCTGGGCATGCCATTCTGGACTGGGAGGAGAGCTGCTCCAGGCCCAGGGTGCAGCTGTCAGCTGTGCAGGAACAGGGCACAGGAGGAAAGGCTGCCAGCACGAGAGCCTGCAGGGAAGCCCTTGGGGTACCGAGGACTCGGCTGTTGAAAAGAAGGTCGGAGGGGAAGGTGGGGTGATGTGCTCAGTCTGCAGCATGGACGAGAGACATGGGCAGGAGTCACAGGCAGCGAATGGGACGATTGCTACAAACCGCTGTGCCCTGTCCAGGTGGATGCCTGTAGGTGCTGCAGGGGAAGGAGGCATGTCCCATGCACAGTGCCTGTGTGAAGCATCCTTCACCACTCTGGCACAAGTGTACCCCCAGCCCCGAGGTGACCTGAGCATTTACCTGAGTAGGCTCGGGTGTAGGTTCTGGTGCTTCTGATAAGAGAAGCTAACTGGCACTACCTGTTCTTGGACACTGCCTGCTCAGACCTGGTCCCACTAAGCAAGAGCACGTCTATTACCCAGCTCAAGAGGGCTTTGACCAGCATGTCTGGGTGGAGGCAAGAAGGGCTCCCCTGCATAGAGGCTCCCCTTCATTTCTCCAGTGACACCGTTCCAGAGGAGCAGCTGCGTGTGAGCTGGCTCTCAGCTGTGCTTTCCACTTGCACCATATGCTACCAGACAGCTATGAAGCGTTTTTACATGACTGATCTCATGACACAGCATGTTTAGCAAAGGCTTAGTGCTCTCAACATTTTGCACTCCTTGCCTGCATGGGTGGATTACCTGCCCACACTTTATCCTTGGAGGCTGGGGACATCTGCAGACTCTGGGGCATACCTGTGACCTCCTGCAGAGCCAGGATCAGCCACTGGTTACAGAGGTCCTGAGGCCAAAGGAAGCCAGAAAAGCAGCAAGAATGATGCGAGGAAGATGGGGGGGACTGCAAAGGGGAGGTCCTTCCCAAAGTGAATTCTTTCAGAAGAATATCCACCAACAGGCTAAGGATTGCAGGGACAACCCTGCAAGACTGTTTCCTGAGAAGAAGGGAGTAATGTGAGTATCCACCTTCCAAGGAGGTGTCGATCCTTCCTTGTACATATGCCAAGAGGAGAGTCCTGTGGAAAGCAAATGTTGCTATTTCTTTTACATAAGAAGGCATTTTTGACAAGAACCAACAGGAAAATTGGTCATGAATTGGTTGGTGTGGTCAGGGTGCTGCCTGTGCTTGACACCAAAGGAGAAATGTGCGGGGTGGGGAGGAGACAACTATTTGAATGAGAAAGTAAACAGAATTCAAGAGATTTGTGTAAAGACAGAGCAAAGGCAAAGGGCTAAGCAGCCACAGTGCCCATGGATGGCCCGTATAAGTGTAGATTCTTGATGGAGAATTTTCTCCTTGTGGGAGTCCTGCTTTCTGGTCACACAGCCAAAGATGTCCTGAAGTTGGCTGAGCACCCCTGGGCACCTGAAGTGCCCAGGCACTACACTGGAAGGACTCTCAGCTCCTTGCCAGATGTTGGGTGGAGGTGTTCTCCCCTCTGACCTCAGGCCAGTTGTGCAACCCCTGCCACTGGGAAACCAGGTGGGGTGGCCACTGAACCAGAACCACTGAGTGACATATCATCAAAATGTATTTGCTCAGCAGGAGGGGTATAGTGGGTGGATAGTGATTTCTATTCTGCAACACACAGATGTGACAGGCTTGCACAGATCAGAGCTTCTGCCTCTCAGACCAGTTCAGACAAGCACAATAGAGGCACAGAGGGTGCAGACTTCCAGCCGTCAGCATGCTGACTCCTGCAAGTGGTGGTTCACCTATGCCATGTCAGCCATGCATGTGGTATTCCCCTACATGGACGCATCACTGACTTAACTCTTTACTGCTTTTTAAATTAAATTGTCAGTATAAGCTGCCAATGGCCTCACTAACCATGTAACCCCACACCAATCTCTCTGCTTTAGCAGTTTGCAGTTTCCTAGCACTCGTCAGCCTCCCACTCCAAATGTGTTATAAAAATGCAAACCCAGCAACATAATAGTTTTACAACTGCTTCTTTATTATCCAGCAGATACAAGGTTGATCTCACTGGTTAAAGCTGAGCAGACAGAGTCCAGGTCTCAGGCAGGTGTTTTCAGGTAAACCACTGTCCAAGACAACCACCAAAGGGGTGCTATACCCCAAGCAAACATTGAGAACACATCCACAGGTGCCACGGGGGTTCCACACATCTGCACTGGGCTGTGTGCACTGCAGCAGGGGGAATTATGCCTGGGGCTAGCATCTCCGTTAATGATGTGAGTTAAATCCCCAGAGACTGATGAAGCACTGAATCATTTATGATGGCAGTATTGCGGATGCTTTCAGAGCTCCTGTCCACACTACTGAGAGTGCCAGAGGTGGACACTGTGCTGGCAAACTGAGGCAATCTTTCCTGATATACTGAGGGAGAACAGGCCTGGTCTCTTTGGTACATGGGAAGAACTGTCAGTGAATTCACATCATTTATTAGTTCTCTGCAGGTTGGGAAGCTCAATACTTCAAACTCACCAGTTATTTCTCTGGCTTCCGTGGAGTTATATATAATCTTTTGCACTTGAGGGAGCTCAGAGGTTCACTCAGAGCAGGCCCAGCTTTCAAATTCCTGCACTTAAGCAGATTACCCACTGAGCAACAATGTCTCTCCAGCCCCCACTGTGTAATGGCCCCAGTCTTTCCAGTGGGTGAAACTGCGTGCCACTCTGTCCACGCTGCACCACATGGGGCCAAGCTGCAGCTGATTTTCCTTTTACATGCAAGATTTCTGCAGACACTGTAAAACAAATTAAATCCTACAAAGCTATGATATTCTTATACCTAGAAACAGAGTTTAGCAGTGTTGAGGTAGCCTGCAAATATCTCCATCAACCTAAAGCCTCTCCTCATTTGCTATAGAATCATAGAATCATAGAATCA
>NW_009617853.1:0-1284 GCF_000690535.1 Cariama cristata
CTCTATCCCAGCTGAAACCAGGACAACAGCCCATTTTACAGATTCCTTCAAAAAACCCACAACCCCACAAGGATCTCCATTAAAAGACAGCTTCAGTTCCTGTCACTTCTGACATGACTTACAGAAGTAATGCAAGTTTGTTTTGCTTACGGTTCTTGGTGCATAGCTGGTGGTAATGTTCTTACTGAGCAGTGGAGCATTCTTCTTTGTGAAAAAAAATCAATAATTATTTAATTCATAAATGTAAGAAAGGTGATGAGCAAAATATACAACTAATAAAGATAAATGGCTTTAGTACTCATGAAGGTTTCTTATTAAAGAGTGAGTGGAAAAAGTGTCCCTGCTGGGCAAAGAGAACAAAATAAATTGTGAACTTTATACTGCAAACACAGCATTTTTTTTTAAAAAAAGAAAACAACATTAATGCATCATTAATGTTGAATGTTTAAATCCACAGAAGCCAGCACAAACATGAAGGAAGATTCCTGTGGCAACATTAATTGGGACTTATTTCAGACTGTGTTATTGATGATTACATACATTCAGTTGCATAAACAAATTGCCAAAGCTGTATGCAACTGGAATGCAAATGAGGGATGTGCAGCCATGTGGCTTCTCCCACACTGTGAGACCCACCAGCTAACAAGTGCAGCAGGTATGGCTTACGGGTCACCTACAGATACACAGACAAGCACATATATTACAAGTATAGGCATAAAGCAAAACCCCAACCTACCAAATCTTCAAGATACATCTTCCAGTTATTTGTGTTTATTTATTTGCAGGCAAGTTAACAAAGACTGTGGCTAACAATGCATTCCTTTAGTGCATGCATAATTTAATTTGCTTCATCTGTTGTATCTGCAAATGCTGAAACATGACAAGAATGTAACACTCCTGAAGTAGTAAAGTACTTCTATTCAGTCATTTCTATGGCCAGAAGAAAACTTTGTGTTATTTCATGCCCATATTGCCCATAAAACTGCAGCTGAGCTAACACGCCCCAATCCCTATGCCTGTTTTCCAAAGCACAACGTCCCGGGGACATATTCTCTAAATTGCCTATGAAGGCTTCAGAACACCACAAAACCAGCCCGCAAAAAGACCCCATCCATCCTGGCAAGCACATACCAGTGCTATCCCGGAAAGGCGAGCATTGGACTGTATCGGCACCAGGCAATCAACACCTGGGGAATTGTGTTTAGCCAATGCTGGGGGGATGGTGGTGGTTATTATTTGCATTACTGCGGTTCCCAGAAACCCCAACCAAGATCAGATTCCTGC
>NW_009617853.1:1315-2895 GCF_000690535.1 Cariama cristata
TACACAGTACAAAGGTAGCAATACGAAATTGCCCCTCATGTCCAGGTAGGCTATTAACCTTACAGAGAAGAGGTAAAGCGTGGGTCATCCTCTCAAATGATTCCCATTTCACAGGGCAAGTACTGACATGGGCTGTACCTCCTACCAAATGCTGTGGATTGCAGTGGGAATTTTAGTGTCCCGATGTTCTGTTCAAAATGAAATCAAGTGCAAAAAAGTGATCCTAGACACTTTATCAAGTTGCCCAAGGTCACGCACTGTGACAGAACCCAGAGCTGCTGAATTCCCCACTAGCATTTCCCACAACTAGTCCGGCCTCTTCCCACCTTTTTCTGCCTCTTCTTTTATCAGAAAAAGATAATGGAATTGCTCCTGCAGTGTTGCATCTTCATGGCTACTTCTGCTTCCAAGTTCCCCAGCATCTGAGCACAGGGGGAAACAGACAGGGGGTACATTCTGCTTAGATGATTTAACTCATCTCATGCAAATGTACTCGGCAATCTTCGTACCCATTGTGCTTTCACCTACATAATGGCCAAGCCAGATGAATATTGCTTTTTCCAAATATAATAGCATTTCTATGTGTTAGTCCTTACAGCTTTTTGCGCTCACACGCTGAAAAACAGCTCCAGCTGAGGAATAACTGAAGTCAATATACTTAATCTCTGTCCAGGTAATTATGCATCCTCCTCCCATGTTAGCTGAAGAGAATATAATGATGATAGGATATCATTAACATGTCTATTTCCCCCCTCCCTTTTCTTACTTTCAGCATATGGAATGGAAAACTGCAGTTAAACATTTATCATTACGTCTTTTCTGGCTTATGTTAGAAATACTGCCTGCCTGCATTATCTTGCATTTGAGAAACAGGAAGGATTTTGCAAGCAAGACAAAACATAGAAGAACTGGTTTAAAACAGAAAACAATAAACTTGCCTCTCCTGATATGAATTTATGCGATTTACTGATTGTCTGAGTCCAGAGGAAAAGAACAAAAGAAAAAAACTGTGTATGTATAGTTTCCTTTGGCAACAGAAGCAAACCCTAACCATTAAATAATGGTAATGAAAGAGTCCCACATCCCTCACCCACTCTCAAGTTAATTTGCTGGTGATAAATCCACCTCAATGTACCTGCTCCCCAAAGAATCAGGACTGATTATGAAAATGAACGCTAGTGATTTTTCCCTTTTCATAGCGGATCAGGCGTTGCTCCTGCCCATGTTCGTGTGAGTTGACCAATATACAAAGAGTTTTGAGTAAAGGTTGGGATCTCAAATCTGAGACCAAGGGAAGTGGAGGATTTGGCTGGAGAGAGTGGGGTGGGTTGCATGAGAGAAGACAGTCAGCTCGTCACCTCAACCAGAACCATTCCTTGGAAAAGTTGCAGCCATGTGGCACCTGTAATAGCATACCTGAAAGCCATGACTTGCATCTAGATCCAGTATATTAAACCTGGCTTTAAAAAAGGAAGGATAAGAGACTAAGAAAAAATTTAAGTACTTGAATTTTGAAACAACCAGGCTTTAAGTTACGCTCTTGAGAGAGCGTTTTGACTGTTGATCTATCTACAACGGAC
>NW_009617853.1:2934-41344 GCF_000690535.1 Cariama cristata
CTGCTGATTTTGGTGGTTGTTGGCTTATATCCAAGATCCATGCATTACAGAAGCATAAAATCTGTTCTGATGCTTTAAACATGGAAAAAGCTCCGGGCCCTCCTCCCCTCTGACTACAAAAATATGGCTACTTTCATAGTAGTTGTATGTCATGCTGTTTGATCATTGTTCAGTGTCTTTCAAGTTATTTCCATTAGGAGGAGAAATTGCTGAGGGATTCAGGTATTTTTATGCAACCCTGTTGATTTTGCAAAAAAGAAAAAAAGAAATACAAAAGCCCTGAAGGTAGTCTGAATCAAATCAGAGATAATTTCTTTATCATTTTCTAGCCTGCACTCAAACTTGTAAAGAGACTTTTCAGCCATTCTCTCCAGATCGTATTTCTAACTTTTTTCTGTCTCCAGGACTTTCTACATGTTTTTTTCTGCTTGTTTCCTGACTACTCTGGAAAATACACACTCCAGTAATAGAATCTTATTGCTTTGATCTGAATTTGGGCCCTAGAAAAATCTTTTCACCATCCTTTTCTGTTTCTTGTTAATTATCCAGAGCCTATGTTTTGGGCACTGAATTAATTCATTTTTATTCCAAAAAAGGAGATTATCATCTTCCTGCATGTCTCCTGAATGAAAGACACTATCACGCTGACACACTTTAATTAAGCTTCACCCAACCACCATGAACTTTAGACACATTTTAAGAGAGATGACAAGAGCAGATGTAAAATAAAGAAAAATAAAATTAAAATTGTGGAGTCAAAAAGCTTCCTAAAAGCAAAGAACATGCAACAGTAGCATGTTCTCCTCTCTGGTGATGTAAAAGCCCATAGTCATCATTGTGAAGACTGTGTCCTTAAAGTGAATGCCTAATGAACATAGAGTAGCCACTGCTTTCAGGTATCCGCTGGAGTTGGAAGTGGTAACCCGAGGAGCATGTGTTTCTGACAGTGATATAAGCCCAAATATTCCCCTTTAGAAGGGGTAGAAGGAGAAAGCGGTGGACTTCACTTGTAGTTCCAGTTTGCTAAATGTCACTCAGGCACATGAAAACGTTGCCGTATTGGAGTCCAAAACCATCTTCATCAGAATGGTCCTGATTTGGACCTTCAACTTTTGCTTAACACTTGTGGTTCAGAGCATCTTTTTCTACCTCCAGCTTCAGGAACTTCCAAATACACTGTAAGAAAGTGGCTTGTGATGAAGCAAAGTTACTAACAGGATTCCTAGTGGGTAGCATGAGGCCAGTGCAAGATGAATGCTGGAGAAATTTCAAGGTACTGGAAAATGAAAACACTGTTGGGAGGTTGGGGGTTTTGGATTTTTTTGGCCTAATTCCATTTCCAATTAAGCCATTTAGTGAAAGCAATATTTGGCCAAAGCAGAATGAGATTTTCACAGAACAACAATAAAATATTTAATATGTTTATGTTCTCAAAAATTAAAAACAAAACACACCAAAACACACAGAACAAAATGTTGTTCTGAAATGCACAGACTAGATTAGTCTTTTGCTGGAATACCTCTATTTTTGCCCTAAGTTTGAGAAATGCTAGGCAACTGACAACTCCCACTTCATCAATAGGAGCTGGGGATGCTCCATCCATGACAAGCTCTGATCTGTTTACAGTCCTACTTACCGCTGCCATCCTGATTTAAGCGTTATACAAGAAAGTTTTTCTCTTTTATAAGCTCTCTTAGCCAGAATCTGGTCCTACAGGTCACTTAAGCATGTTTAACTGAAGTGCACAAGCAGTTTCTTCAGTTTAAGAGAGAACCTGACACTGCCACACCGCAGTCAGCAGAGCCAGGTTGTTTGAAGTTAAGCACATGCTTAAGTGCTTTGCTGGATTTTTGCCCAAACTGTCAATCTTTTATAGTTAATCATTTATCACACTGCATATGCACTGGTAGTTATGCTTCAGTGTGCAAATATGTAAATTGCTTTCATAAAGCTCCGCGCACCAAGCACAAATAATGCTTTCTCAGCTCTTTACGGGAGTTCTCCAGTCCTGTGACATCTCAGATAGATCAAACGGCACTTAGAACTGGCAAGAAAGTTACTTCTCCGTTAATTAAACAGAATCATTGTTGTGTTCCTCTTCTTAATAGTGAGGCATATTCACAGACTTGCAAAATAAACAAATAAATAATGCCATTTAGCTCTAACCTGACAAGCATCACGCATTTTGCTGTTAGGAGTGTGTACATTGATCCATCTTACACACACCGTCACTTCCCAGACTGAGAAAGGCAGCAAGCTGTCAAATGCATGATAAGCATATTTGCATAAACGTGGCACAGAATAAGTTAAATAACTGCCTATGACGAGGGTGTCTGCAATGTATCACAAAGTAATTCTTCCAAACACAAGCAACCGCTTTAATTTTTCTTTCCCACTGAGGTTAATTGCTGTGAAATACAGGGGAACGTCACCTCCACTTACCTGTGCCCTGTTGCTTTGTATTCAGCAAGCTCACAGCTCCCGTGATTTTTCACAAAAAATTAAAATTGCCACAAGGAGAGAAAATACAGTTACTGCCATTCAGTTCCAATATATTGTATTGGAATGATAGGCGGCAATGGTGCCTCACTGAAATAGAGCCTCAAAACACAATTAGTTGCAGTTGTGCAGATTGCAGAACCAGTTATTCTGCGCTCCTGCCCGTAGAGCCTTCCATGCATCCACTAATGAAAAGGCTCCTTTCCCTCAAGTGTCAGGTACTTTTGCAAGAAATAAGTATCAGGAAGGGAAAATAGAGTCTGTTGCTTTGCTCTGTAGAGCAGTTTTTGTAAAAATTTATTCTCTGTCAAGCAAATTGCCTGACAAAAAAATGCAGTCAGCCACTTTTTCTAAGAGGAAGCTTGAACATTTCTCAGATTGAGTCATATTAAAATGAATTAATGCCGACAGCTGGTGTCTCAATCATTAATTGAAAAAAAAACAAACCCCAAGCTTTAAGTATCATTAAAAAAAAAGAGCTAAACAAAGAAACAAAAGCAGCAAACCGAGCAAATAGGCTCCCCCATGATAGACCAGTTGCCATCATGACCTACCAAACAGGACAAAACTTGTCCCTTGAACCATCCTGGGCTTGGGTGCTGACTCTGCAAACACTCCCAAGCTTCTGTGGCACAGCCAGGCCGGCAGGTTGGGTCCTGCGCCACTCAGGACACAGGCGGAGGAGCAAGGGTAGGAGGGACCCTCGAGGGGAACTGCTGAAAGCCACGCTCAGGGAAAAAAAAAATCTCAGGCAGGGTTCACTACGTGATGGTTTTGGGATTGGCAGGGAAATAAAGCCCCAGGAAATGGAGGAGCTTTGGACAATGTTTCGGAAGGCTTGTATTTGATTCAGGTCCTGGATGAAGATTTGGCCATGATCCCAAATACCAGGAGGTTTTGCTTTCACTATGTCATTCTTTAAAAATGACACGCATGTTTCATTTCTACTTTTGGCCGTAGATACCAGTCAATTGCCAAGTTATGTTAAAGCAAGTAAGTCTGTAGCATTTTAAAGGAAATATAATGCGTTAGTGTAGATTAGAAGAGATGAAGAAAGATACTGCTTGTATAAAAAAATGCGCAGGGGTGAAACGGGTATTTTCTTTTCACAGTAGGTCAGATATAACAAGCTTCCTACTCAAAGCCCATGATGGAAAATATCCACTCATTTCTGGAGATCTAGTGAGATGGAGACAAACATCTGAGCAGCTAAATATAGCTCTGGATAGCAGTGTTTTGTACAGTAAGTTCTAGTGTCTCTTAACTTAATATGGAAATTAATACAAAAATAAAATAACAGTATTTTCAGAGCCTGTCTCTGCTTGTATGCTCACTGGGACTCAAACCACCAAATTTCAGCCCCAACTACTCTGCTGCTTTTGTCTTGCACTGTCTCACATGCCAAGAAAGCAGAATAATGATGTCCAGCACAAAAGGCCACGTCTATTTAGATATATAAAGGTTACTCCACAGAAAGTCAATACGAGAACTGCGCTCAGAATGCCTTGTCCTTTAGTGTTTCTGCAAGAGCAGTAAGTTAAGTTTAATTAGAGGAGTTTAGGTCCTGGTCAGAGATTTCCCCAACGCTAAATGCCAGTGGTTCAATTTTGCAGCGATTGTTACTGGACACATGCCCTTTGGATCAGTTTGTGGCTGCCAAAGCTTGCAGTTGGGCTTGGGCAGGTAGTGCTGAAGCAATGCTGCAAACCCCCCAAGGAGGAAGAGGAGGTGGCAGGAACAGCGAAGAGCCATGCTAGTGACACAGGGCTTTCTCATATTTCTCCTCCCACCTTGCTGTGAGCCAAAAATATTGGACCTTAGTGTGACTGCACTTGCAGTGATTTAAATTTAAATTCCCCAGGCCTGACTCTGCACTGTCCTGTCCCTTGCTCAGCCACCGGCCCAAGCACAGGGCGTGCAGGCCTTGGCAGCCTGTACACTGGATCACAGGACAATTCAGGTCAGGGAGGACCTCCTGGCAGTGGAGGTGACACCCTAGGAAGCAGGGCTGCAGAAGGCAAGAAATTCAAAATAGAAGTGGCCTCCATCACTGGTCGTTTCTCATTGCAAGCACATTTGGCTGGGGATGTCGGTGCAGTGCCTTCTCTCCCCCTCTTTCAGAGAATGCACTGGATGATACCCAGTCATTAACAGCTTTGTCAGTGGTACTGACCCAAGTGAAAGGTAAACCTGTATGTCAGCTTCACCTCATGTAACAGTAAAGGAAATAAAAAGAGAGAAAAAAAAAAAAAGGCATTTGCTCTTACAACTCACATGGAAAATAAAATGCAAACAAAATAAGGTGTGTTTTTCTCTGTTTCCACTTGACATTATCCACCTTCAAAGTTAGAAAGTTATGAAGCTTGCTGCCAAGCATAAGTCAATAAATAAACAAATAAAGAAAATATTGTCAAGCTTGATCTCAAAGGTCACAGGAAGGAGGCGAGTGCCATGCTTACAGCCTTCTCCTTCTCCTTTTCAGTCCTCCTCAAATGCTAAACCACTGTGCCCTGCCCCGGGGCGAGCAGGGAGCCCCTGCAGGAAGCAGCTGAATTCAGAGCCTCTTCAAGACTATGAACTGAATTCAACCCTGCACGTTAATGTAACCAGTCCAGGAGAGACAAGTTGAGGAGAGAGTTGTAAATAATTTGGTGACCACCAGCCGCTGTGATGGAAATTCCAGCTCACCACAAGCCCTGTCCCACGAATGACCAGGGCTAATCTGGGGCTGTCCCACACATATGGCAGCAGTGCAAGATAGGTTCCCAAACGTTCCCCAGCCATAGCAGCTCACAAAGCAGCTGCCCAAGGACAACACACAGGAGAAAAAAGTAAAAGTTTCTTGCCTTCAGTCTGGATGATGCCATGTAATGATGGAGAAGGGGGCACCTCGAGCTGTCCCACCACTGTGATGCAGAGCACACCCCAGAGCAGGTGCAAGACAGAGACCTTCTCCCTTCCCACCATAACTGTAGCTCCCCAAAATATTCTCTCCAGCTGGCTCCTGCTCACGGCATCCCACATCTATCAGGATGCAGCAGCAAGTCTGGCACCCTCCATGCTCTCAGCCTCTTTACCAAAAGCATCTGAGAGAAGTACCATCACCACCCCAAAAACGCAGGAAAAGAGACTGCAGGATTCATGCAGACAATTTTGAAAAGCGAGGAGCATTGCACCCTTACAGATTAGCTGGAGTGGCAGGAGCTGAAATGACATTTATATCGTGGCTTGGCCAAACCAGACACTGCAGTTCAAGGGTAGAGAGCAAGGTTTGGGTAAGAATGTGAATGTTCATTCATGTCTTTGTTCTCATTCAGGAACATGAAGGCTGTAACAACCTTACAACTAACGCTACACCACGCATTGAAATTGCCAAAGTTTGTAAAATCTGATTTACTCTGTGAGGGGGAAGGGGAAGTCATTTAGTTTGAGTCATAAGAGGTCTTGATAAAATCTAAGCTTCATCACCTCTGAAGAAACAGCTCACTCCCTGGACGGATATCTAAAGGCTGTTGTGTACAGCCTTGATAACACAATAGCAGAGAACAATTCCTAGTGCTGAAGATTACAAGATTTTTGTATCAGCTGCTCTTCAGTACAGCTTCTCTCACATTACACCACCTGATGGGCACTCCAGGTTTATGGTTAGCTCTTCAGGGGTCCATGGCTCTGAAAGTAAGAAGATACAAGCTTTGCAGAGGTTTTTTTACAGTACGAGTATAGTTAAAAAAAAATTGTGCAGCCCCAGGCATAAGTAACAATGTCAATCTACCTGCCTTTCCCTGCCTGAGGTTTTCACTGTCTGGGGCCTCATCTGCTGCTCTAGGAGTCAGAGAGTCTGCAACTCTACTGCATGTGAAAGAAGGCAGGCAGGAGGGCTCAGGGTAATTCTGCCTTTGTGCCCCTAGCAAAAAACACAGGGACTGGGTGATACCTGCACTGGCCTGCAAGACTGCTGGCTCACAGCCCTCCTTTCTGTGGCCCAAGTCCCATCTGGGCTTCATGAAGAGGGATGATGCTCAAAGACCCACAGGTAGAAGAAAAGAAAGCTTAAACTCAGCAGGGTACAAAATTTTATTCCCTGCCTTGGGTCCTAAGGTTGGGGAGGCCTTTTTATTACTGATGACATTTGTTTCTGGAGAGGAGAGGAACACGCGTCCGTGGGAGGGAAGAGCCGACTCTGCCACACACCCCATGGGGCTGTGTAAAGTAGCTTAGTGGGAGAATTTTTGACACCTCCTTGTGCTGGAGTAAACCCAAAAGTGTGGGCCAAGAGTCTTGCAAGAGCCTCCCCTGGGGAGACATGGGAATAGCACAGCCAACTCTGCCTCTCCACAAGAGCTGCTCTCCAGCACTCCCGCAGCCTCTGCTAGAAACTGAATTCACAAATGGCACAGAGATGCAAGGGACCAGCGGGGGGAAAGGGAAAGGTCAGCCAAGGTTGCTACCACTATGGCCTACCCAGAGCAAATGGCAAACAAGAACAGACCCCTGCAGAGCAGCACTGGGGAAAAGCCAATGCATGTGTTGCAAATGTTCCCCCACGCTCATTGTCTCCTTTCTGCTCTTAGAAGAATGGATGAGAAAAACAAAACCTACTTTGTGGAGAGAGACACTAAGGAAGCCATAAGTAGAGAGAGTAATTGATGCAGGTTGTACTTTGGACAGCCATTTCCATGTGCCTGCATACCAGTGTATATAGATTATTCCTACTACCATAGGTGAGCAGCACCAGACACAGGGGGGTGAGATGCTGTTTTATTAGCAGTCTGCTGTGGCAAGAAAAGACATCAGGTTTGAGCTCCTGTACATTCTCCTGGGGAGCCTGCAGCACCAATGTGTACCTCCAGCGTTTTCACTTAGTAGGTAGGATATCACTTGGTCTTGTCACAGATAACAAGCAGTTTTGACACACATGCAGAAGATGTGCCTTCAGGGTGGCAGCCCTGGTGGTCCCATGTTCCTACTTTTTCAGTCAATTCCTTCACATCACATCCACACCAGCTGTTCAGCTGCTCCCATCAGTGAATTTGCTCAGCAAACAGTAGTTTTGCAAAGAAATCACTCCAGCAATGGAGGCTGGGATGCTGAATGGTACAGCTGCCTATAGCTGTGTGTACTGAAATGACAGCACTGTAGACAGAGGTCTCAAGACATCAGTTAGGTCATACAAAGCTGACTCCACAGTACCCCACAATGATACAGTACACTGCAGATGCTGGGGCTGAGGGGGGGATAGCTCTCCATAGGAGAGACTCATTGGATCTGAGGAGAACAAGCCTACACATCGTTTTTGCTGTAGCAGTCACTTTCCACCAGCTCATGGTTGCTCCTTGCCTTGACTGTACAGTATGACTACCAGCAGTGGGCACATGCCCACCTTCCGGCATGCAAGTCTGCAGGTATAGTCTGTAACAAATGTGAAATATCTCCTGTGATGGAGGCCAGCTGTGCTAGCAACATAACCAGTAGCACCACCAGACCACTACTTAGTGGAAAAATGACTCCCTCTCCAGTGCTCAGACACTCTCAAGAGGCACTCTGAAGCTGCAGGGATGACTGCAGGCCCATGATATGGTATTTTTCTAGCACTCAACAAGCAGATGGAAGTTTGTGACTGGTTTCTCCCAGCCAAACTTCCTGCAGAGGGATGACTAGTTTCCAGAGCCTTAAACAGACGTGTGACCACAGCCAAATGCCAGATGGCTGGAAAGAGTATTGGTGCAGCCCTCGTGACGAATGTCTAGCCTTGGCTGCCAGCATCACGTACCATATGTATCAGCTCCCAGATAGGACGCCCCGGCTGCAAGTTGGGAGTGTGACATGGGGATGTTACACAGCACAGTTTTTAGTGATGCCATCATACAATGGGGCAGATAGAAGAAAATTTTTCCTTTCACTCGCTTCCTTCGCTGTGCAAAGGGATCTGCTTCAAAGGTCCTTTTATTGATGGTGCAGCTGGAAAAAGCCATTCCAAAGGCAGGACCACCTAGCTCTGTGCAGGCCTCCTGTTGAGCAGGTGATACAATATTTGCTTCAAGAGACACAATTTTTGTGTAATTCTCCCAACAGATGACTTCAGGGAATGATGAAGCATTGAGGTCTAGGTGGGTACTGTGGTTTGTGCTACTTAACCAACTGTGGGCTTGTGGTAGGGAAGTCAATGCTTGCAGTTGGAAGGGCTACAAAGTTACAAGTCTACTTCAAAGCCTCATGCAATGGATTTACAGTTACTACGTCCCCAGAAGCATCCACAACAGCAGAGCCTCTAAGCACCCCGGCGTTTTGCTCTCACTTGTACCCAGTGTACAACCAAGGGACTTGTATCTGCACTTGATTTATGGCACAGCCATTATGCAGGCTGACGCCTGTAATGAAGAACAGAACACAAGTGGAAAGGAAAACAAGAAAACAAAGGAAAAAAGCCTCCGTGTGGCATCACTCTATGCAAACCACCAACTCCAGCTGCAGTTTCATGATCTCTTTATGCTGATCTAACTCTGGGCTGCCACTGAAACAATCAGCCCTAACCTTCCTGCCCGCCCTGTCACAAGCTGGACCAGGGAAATTGAATGCCATTTTACAGTTCTTTAATCAAGTTCCTTTTCATTTGAATCAATTACTTGAGGTGGCATACTGCTCAGCCCCCCCAAGCACAGGAGGCAGCAGGAGAGCAGGCTCAGCACCAGCAATTCACACCGAAGTTAGCTAAAAGCTCTTGTCTTACAGCAACAGCCTCACAGCGCACCAGTCTTAACCTGCCTCAACGTATTCTCACTTGCACATTGACACAGCTTGCAAAAAGCACAGCCAGTTTCAAAGATATTCAAATGCATATGCCACATCAGCTACATACAAATCAGTGATCTGCCCAGACTGAATTCATTTATGCTTTAGTCTGCGAGATGCTTACGCGAGACATGAAATGAAGCTAGGACTTCGCAGATTCCTAATGAGAGTGAGCATGGGTGAGAAACAGCTGGCAGACAATTTATAACAACCAAAGAACCCCCCAAAAGATGGCTTCCTATTTCTTTTAAAAATAATTTTGTGGCTGTTTTTATTTTCAAGAAATATGTACACTTGGGAGAATAAAGCTGAGGGGTTTTTTAGCCCCATTGATGTCTAAGTGGCAATTTCCAAATGCAAACCTCAGTCACGGGACAGCATTTAATCTGTATCAGAAGAGCACTCTGATCCCTGGATGGGATTTTGGCACTCTAGTCCATTAACTTATATTTACATTCCAGAGGTGAAGGTTGGTTCAGAGGAAGCCTGAAGATTGGAACAAGGCAGAAACATTTATCACTTTGTCACGTGGAATGGTGCTTAGTCCTTCTGGGAAGTTCAAGTCTCTGTGTAGTTAGCAGCTGGGCCAGTCCATTCATCAGCATCATAAATATGGTTAACGACATCACCAGAACGTAGTGGCTAATGCTGCAAGGAGGAGACAAACAAAAGAAGTGAGAGAAAAATGCAAATTTGCACAGTAAAAAAACCCATGACATAAAAAACCCTCTGAATATTTATTTTTTCTTTTTAAGTAGGCCTAATTATTGGCCTAGTATGTGATTTTATATATGCTGCTCCTAGAAGACAACTATTACAGCAGCATCATCATGTAAAACCCAAAGTCTGTGACAAAATAAAATGGTGGGGACAATACAAAACACAACTGAGTGTCTATCAAGTGAATAAGAGGTACTGGGTGTATTTTTCATTCAAGTGGATAATTCAACGTATGTGACTGAAGCCACTGCAAAACTTCCATTTGCTGTGAACTGATAATGCAGAATCTAGGGAGAACTTGCCATCAGGTAAACATTCCTTGGTAGTAAGATGACTCAGATATTTATCTCAGCTGAAGTGCAATTTTCTAGAGAAAACACTATTCCAGTGACAAGCAGCTTTAAGAAAAACCCCACTTCTTTTTCACTCAACATTTCTAAAAATCACAGAATTCTCTGCTGTGGTAACACATGGTTTCAAAGAGACGGAACAAATGATTGCAAGAGTGGCTAATAAACACAATATGACGATGCAGCGTCTGGGTTAGGAAGCCCTTATCGTTAAAGATTAAAAGGATAACAAGCAGAGAATTTGTTCTCCACTTGCTCAAATTCTAGTCCCTGATGTTCACTGGCGTTACAGATAAGCTATTTAGGGTCAGACTGAGGCTGGACCTAGATATTCAGCATCCTGTGTTCAATGTCTGAATCAACCTGCTGTTAATGTGAACCACTAGCCATTAAGAAATTACAATTTTTCCAAATCCAGTGACATTTCAGGCTAGGGTTGCAGATGAAACACAGCTGCACCCATGTCCATCACGCATCCAGTGCAGCTGTTTGGTTTTTTCCTGGGACTACTGAAGGTACTGCTGTTCTGACATGAGAGGTACCCATTCCTCCTGATGCACCCATACCCACTATTTCAAAGCAGATGGCTCATAGGACGAGTAGGGTAACTTCAGACTCAACGAAGTCTGAGTTTAGTCCCAAAAAAGGATTCCAAGGAGCACTTGCCAGTTTAATGACCTGGAATTTCTGCCAGAGGACTCATTCAGTTTGAGAGTTCAGCCACAGAAGAGCAGTAAAGTTCATAATACTGACACTATCAATCCTCATGACCCCGAGACTGTGACAACCCTGGCAGTAGTCTAGCACAATTTAGCTCTGTGGAGAAGCACAAGCTCTTAACAAAGCTGGGCTGCTAACCAGGGTGAGAGAACAAAAGTAATCCAGAAAGTTCACTAATGAACGGGAGCTTTTCTACAGCCAGGATACCAGCAATGAAAGGAGCTGTGGTCTGACCAAAGTAGATGGAGAACACTGAAAGGGACTTGATTCATGCTACAAGATTTTTCTGTTTCAGTTGAGTCTGACTAAACCTTCTCACAAATACCTTATTCAAAATACATACATTTAAGAAATCAATTACAAAAATCCACCAGCATAAATGGACCCAGACTTCAACAAGCATAATCCACCCCAACAGTCTGCAGCTTGCAGCTGTGTAAACTCCCACCTGTATGCAGCACAACTGAAAATATTCACTAATGTTAACAACTCAAGGTTTAAAATATCAGACAGGAACCATCTTTCCAACATGCCTTTCCTATAAGCATCTCCCCCCTCCAGCTCTAGCTAAGAAGAGCGGCACGCCTACGAGAGCCATACTCCTGCCCTGTTTCTGTGGGGAAGTGTAAGAAAACACAGCGAGAGCATGAAGTCGGGCACAAAGCCTGCTTTCACCTGGACGATGCATTTCGGACTTTGTAGTTCACAGTACATTTACAATAACAAAGATAACACAAGTTCCTCAAGGGCTGTCCTTGAAAGTCCACCTGGGTGCGTTACAGGTTCGGTTTCAGTTCTCCACGGGAAAGGACATGTTGCCAACTGAAAGTCAAACCGTCATTGCAGTTATCTTCATGGCATAATGTGCCCTTGGGGACGGTACAAGCACCACAGGTACAGAAGTCTGCATGGCTCTTAAGGGAACAGCCACTCTGGTAAATAGCTGGATGGCTTACCGTCTCATGCATTACTGGTAACACCTCAGCTTTCCTTCTCACCTGGCACCAGAACTGTAATTTTTCATCTAAGTAGCAACACCACTTTCCTTCTAGCTTTCAAAGAAAGTTTGAATGAGAAATCTGAAAATCAGAAGCCAAATGAAGACCCTGTCTTTATTCCTACAGACAGCCTGAGACAGTCACCAGAGGATCAGCAACTTGCTGCCATCGGCATGGTCCTCACACAGACATCTGAGTTCCTGTCTGCCCCAAAAGGAGATTTTCAGATGTGTGTTGTGTGTGCCACTCCGTGATTTTGGGGGGTATAAAGAGAGGCCTTCTCAAAGGAAAAAAGTCTCCACAAACTCTGCTTAGCTACCTGTCAGTAGAGGGACTGGGTCCTTCGTACTTTCGTAAAGAAGTGTGCTGCACATATTTCTCCCTTGCTATACTGCAAAAAGGCTGAATAGTTATGCTCCTTTATTAAAATATCAGATGTTCAGAGTAAAGAAATATATTTATCTATTTTGCCATACAGCACAATTAAAAACAATTTCAGTCTACTTGTCACATAATTACAAACAGCCAGCGTCTCTGGGGCTATCAGCAACTGGTACTGCTGCCTGCAGGCAGCTCTGCTTGGTAAATTAGTTCTCAGGCTGGGGTAATGCTGTAATTAAACAAACAAACAAAGCAAGACTCTTACAGGTACATGCCACAACAGCAGTGGCAGAATCTTGATCCCCGTACAACCCAGAACTGCACCTTGATTGGATCTGTAGTTACAGTGAAGGAGGTAATTCTCAAAACAAGCTTCCTCCATCAGAAATCAAACCTGAGCTAGTAAGAAAAAGGAGCAAGATTCTAGGCTCCAGGCAAGTTAGATCCATGTGGAGGACAAAGAAACATTAAACGGTTAGAAGAGAATAGCATAGTGGGGCAATGCTTATAAAGGACGAGATGGGCAGGGATAGGTAATGGTAGAGAAGAGGTATCTGGTGCAGGGGATCACAGGTGATCTAAGGTAAGGCAGCACTGTTCAATGGAAAAGCAAGTGCCCTATGTATGGATCAAGGTCAACAAGCAAAGATGGTGCTAGAAAAATTTTTTATCAGGAAGGAAGACACCTGTTTCTGTGGTCAGGAACCAAAAGGAGAACATATGAGGTACTACCATCTCCTCGCTTTGAGTGTACATCAGTGAGAAGTACTAATCAAAGACAAGAATCAAAGATCAGTAAAAAAGGGGGGGGGGGGGGGGAATCGATCTTGCTCCAAAACATGGCTTTCTGCCAAGACAGGCTAATTCCTAAAATGGCAGACCTGATTAGAAGCTGGAAAGACAGGAAGATGGAGTAAGTTACCATAGCAATTAAAATTTAATAGTCAGACTGAGAAGCCCCAGCATCCCAAACCTGAAATCGATTCTGTTATCCCAAAACCTAACATCCCCCCCCCCTCCAAGTCTCATGTGCTTAATCCATGTCCCCTGAACTTTGAAACTGCAGAACAACAGTTAAGATTGTATCTTTATTTTCCAGCAACCGTTATAAAGGGAGGAAGGAAGTAGTAGAGTATGTGTCTGTATAAAACTATATTAATACTATTACATAAAGAAGCTTTAGGGTTTATCTTGACTATCTCGATATACAGCTATTTACAAATTGCATATATGGTATAGATATAGCAGGTTTTAAAGGCTATATCTATCTATAGAGATCTATAGATACAGACAAACATACCTTCTAAGCCATAAAGAAATTATTTTAGTGACAAAGAAACCAAAAAGCTAGCTATTCCATTTGTCTGTTATTGAAAAATAAAAGAATCTGTCAGAACAGTCTTCTCATGATCATGTACTACACACTGATACATCAAAAATACTAGGAAAATTGCATTATTATTTTTATGAAATGTAATGGTGTGTTCTTCTAGGGCACATGATGCAATTTACGGTGACCTCAAGATACAAAGGTAGAGAGTAAGGTTAGCTGACCTCAGAAGCTTGTGTAAGCCACTGCTACGAGTTCTGCATTCACTGCAAGATTATTATCCCGTTATTATATCAAAACAACGAGAAGCACTCTCTGAAAAACAAGTTCACATTGATTTTGGCATGACCATTAAGCAAAGGGGCTTTAAAACTTTCTAAGAAGCCATAAATATTTATGGCAATTGATAATTTACTGAGAGGAGGGAATCAATGGTGTGCTGACAATTTGCTGAATGTGGTAATACAGGACTGAAGGTTGGATCTGTTGTTGCTCAGCATTTCATTAATGGTCTGGAAGAGTGGAAAAAGTAGAAGTCTCTTTACATTCAAAGACAATACTGAAGTGGCATGGTGAATTCAACCGGGAGAATAAAGACATCACATTGTTAAGGCAGGTATGAGGCATGGTAAAATTATATATATTGTGGTTAAGGCATGGCAGAATGAAAAGTAAAAGCCAGGAGTTAGAGGTGAAATTAAAAAAAAAAAGGAAATATGTCAGTTCAGTATGAAACCCTACTTCCAAACAATGAGAGAGATCCACTAGGAAACAAAACATCACCATAAAAAAAGCAGTGAAGGTTGTCTTTTTATCGCAAGGGAGTTAAAAGCAGCTCCTACACATGAAACTTCTGAGCAATGGTATTGGAAAACCCACATATTACCTAATAAGGGTCTCCTACTGAACTTGCACATTCTTAGTAAGAAAGAGGACATACAAAAGTTTTGAAGCATGGTAATTAGAAAATCCATGGAAAGCAATCACCACAAAAAAAGAATGAGTATGGCAACATACATCAGAAGCTTAGCAAACGTGGCATGTATACCACTTGGTCTCTGACAGACTTGAGAGGAATGAATCTTCACTGGCCAATTAAATTGCTGCTTTTCCACCTGTGATCTCAATGACGTGGTAATTAGCAATATAAAATGAACCCTGATAATTGCGTGCGTGCACACACACACTTCCTATTAAAAAAAGGGGGAAAAAAAAATGACAGCAGCTGTCCCTAAGGGTGTTCCTATTCTCTGTTCCATGAAAACCTACACAGGTTTTGCCGAGACACAAACAGTTGGAAAAAAGAGAACCATCATTTCCTTAACTGACTCAGCCTTCTTGGGAAAATTTTGGCAAGACCTAAAATGTCAACTGAGGTGGGATATTTTCAAACCTTGCTGTCAAAGCAACAACAGACAACACTGCAATGGGAATGCCACAGAGCTGTCACTGCATTTGCAAGAGGAGGACAGGAAAGATCCATGTTAGTATCTCTCTCCCACTGGTTTTGGGAATTGCCCAAAACCCCATGATGCTCATCTTCCCTTTCAGGAATAAACAAACAAAGAAAAAAAAACCCCCAAAAAAATCTTCTGCTGTTGCTTGCTAATTTTGCCAAGCTTGAGGATCATACATTACAAATCTGCTCAGAGGAGAAGGTTCAGGTGCCAAAATATTGCTCATGCTAGGTAAAAGCAGGACCGCTTCAGCTCTGCACCTATAGCTTCATCTCTTTTCTTATGCAACCTAGTCATTTTTTATCTTATGTGCATATACACACACACATATAAAACATATATAATGAGACTACAATAAAATAACATAGATGGCAAAGTCAAGCACTCAAAAGTAAAGTACTAACAAATTTAAGGCTGCCTGAGCATTGTGCATTACTTCATTAAAAATTAATCACAAATTACTCTTTTGAAAGGACTTTTTTCAGTGCTTTCTTCAGTGCTCAAAACACAGACACGGAGAGGCAGAATTATGGTTCTGCATAATGAGCTCCCCTAAACTCTTTGGGTTAAGGCAAACTTCCAGCTGAAATGGATCCAACAATCTATCACCATCATAAATCTCTACCCTATGAAGACCATATATCAGAGAGGAAGTTTTTGGGTACTTGGAACAATTTATATTTTTGCTTGCTAACTCCCAATTAGAAGCTTCTCGCCCAGCACAACAGAGCTTTTATGAGGTCTTTAATATCCTTATTAATCTGCATAGGAATTCAAACCAAAGGATGAGGCCATCTGATTTACCATGAACTGATCATAGCCAGGAAGTGTGATGTTAAAGCATGGTTTCCACTATTTGATCTAACTGTATCTCCTCCCATTAGGAACCTTCGAAAGGTAGCTACAACCAGGAATTTGCACCTCCAAAGAAAACAGGCAGAACGCGTGTGCGCACGTGTGTACACGCATGCACGCACTGGAGGGAATGCTGGGGCTCAGCAAAGCACAGAGTAAATGTAAACTAAACAGAATATTAACAATGGGTCACTATTCAACTTCTGTTTAAATAACAGTGTCAAGTGACCAGATTGGCTGGATTACTAACAACACATTGCCTACTAAGCTTATTACAGCATATTATCTATTTCCACAACTCAGGGAAGGTAAATCTGAAATGTGTATTCCCTGTATTTGTTATTTCTGGTCTATTCACAAATAAGACTGCACAGTCGAAAATCTACCCCATGATGTATACTGTGGAGGCTAGTATGACTCATAATGCAAAATAAATTCTCTCATTTTAGCTGTGATTTCTATGTTTAAATGCTACAGACTTACTCTTCCCCAACTAGGGGGAGGATAAATGCATGGGTCTTGGTAGCCACCAATGTATTTGCACAAGGTTCATTAATTTACAGAGGATTTTATATGGAGGCTTAACTAGATTCAAGACAATTAACAATTTAGATAAATTGTTACTTTAACAGTGATTACAACTAATTAAAATTCAAAACAGTGATTAAAATATTTTTTGTCTAATTACTGTTCTTCAGAAATCAAACAAATCCTACTAACCGTATTTCTTGCCATGCTAGATTCATTACTTATTCCATGTTGCTCTGGCACAGATTTTAAGACACAAGTTTTAGCTTGGGATATGTATACATGCATGCACACATGCATGCACATGCATTTTAAGTATGGGGAACATCACTGAAGCATTTGATTAAGGAGACTAATTGGAAAAAATTACAAGAGTTCTGAGTAGATAAACAACAATATTAACCTATGAGCCCTTCAAAAACGCAATGGAGGCAAAAAAATACTGTACCTTGTTCCAATATCCAGCCAGCTTCCATAATCTTTAACCAAAAAGAAAAAATGCTAGGAAATAAAACAACTTTGATTAGTACATCAACATTGCACAATTTGAAACAGAAAATTAAAATCCATGTTTTCAGGCTGTTTACTCTAAGTTTCTAATTCTTCAAGTAGAACAAGGGCAAGACCTTTCCACAAATGCTCATTTGGACCAAAGTAAAGAATAGTCTAGGAGCCAGAAATAGATTTACCATGGTATCAAACACAAACAGCTAAAGATGGACTAAGTTCTGTCACACTGGGCTTGCAAGAAACAGAAGATTACCAGCACAGAACTTTTTCAATAAGAAAAGCCATGCGACCTTATTTTTTGAAATAATGGGATCTCAAGTAATGCCTACTGCCAAAGAGAAGGCTGTATATTGTTTTCATGGAATTCTGCCACAAATTACTTTAGGCAACTCTGTCAGTTCCCCACCTGTAAAACGGAAATAATGTTGGGAGAAGACAGCACTTGTCTATTAGTGAATCCTCCAAATTCAAGCTGGTGGCCACATTGACTCAAGACCACAAACCCGTTCTCTTCCATTTTTTTTTCCTGCCAACTTTCTCATTTCTTGATATACACACAGCTCCTGCATACCAAACCTCTTTGGTAATATTTTGTTTTGTACACCAAGTACATATTTGCTAATTATTTTAAAATAGTTAAACCAAAACAGGAGAATATGTGAGATATAAGGCCTGGATATACTGGGGCTTGCAGCACACCAGTACATGCCTGCACTCTTGTTTTGGTCTAGTTAGACTGATTTTATTAGTGAAATGCTATGAGTGTGGTTTATTGGTATTTTAATCCTTTTCCTCTGGAAGTTATCAAAAATCAGATTAGTCACACAGAACTATACCTTCTCCATTTCTCACTCTACAGTCAAATTAGTCATTATTTGGTCTTTTACTTGCTGTTTTTCCTGTCAGGTGAGATCCAGAGATCACACTGTACAAGGAAATCACATGAGGAATGCTTACTCCAAAGGGATGAAAATAAAAGAGCACATACGAAGTGAGAACACCAGCTCTACCTGCTGCTTTGAAAATGTTTCTGTTTACATTTTGACACGTAGTGGCATTGCTTGCTGGGTTGAAGACAGTTTGACGGGGCAACGAAAATGTACTTTTAATCTGTAAAAATTATGTTGCGGTATTGTTCACCTTTGGGTTGTTTTAGCTAGCTTCGTTTGTGGACTCAAGCTTTCTGAAGACAGCATTTCCTAAAAGCTTATTACAAAGGGCACAACGTATCTTTTTGGATGTTGCTGATCTCCTGGATTCTGACAGCTCTAACAGAGCTGGTGGGTAACGCATTTCTCCTTTTCCTCTCTTTTTCAAGGGAAGGTGGTGCAACAAAAGGTTCAAAATTCCTGAAAAATTAACTAAACCATGCACACAGCTAAAACTGATATTCTTATTTAAATTCTTCCTAGGAATTTGATTGGAAAGCACATGAAAAACTCAGAATGGTAACTTATTACTTCATTTTTGTCTCTTATTATTGTGAGAATACTGCTTCTTCAAAAGCATTAATTAGAAGAAATTCAAAGAGTGGTGATCGGAGGAGTTTTATCTCGAAATTATGCTAGTATTTCAAACCAATTCACTGCCCTAGTTACCAAAACTTTGAAGTCTGAAACAAATTCAGATCTCTCTAGATGGAATTAGGAGAACCCTCTGCTTCTTGATCTTACTTGAAGAGAATGTGCAACAACTTACCAAAGCCATAATGTCTGAAATCACAAGAACAATGAGGAAAAGGCTACAAAGAAGAAAAAAACCAAAAACAAAACAACAGACCATCAACCTTTATTTATGGCCACAGATGTTATAAAGCTTATTAGAATCCCCATAAAGAAATTAAAATAAGATGTCATTTCTTGCACCTGCCTTTCAATCACTCGGATACATTTTAATGTATTAGAGAACAGTTAAAATATATGACTAGGACATCTGGCATTTGTAATCCCATCCTGCTTGAAAAAAAGACATTTCACATTAACAGAGTTTTTTGCAACAGAGAAAACTAACACGAGTCATTTTTTTGAGAACAAGAGCACCTTACGAACAGCACCTGCCCATTCATGGTGCAGGGAGCTCCTGTGCCGGTTAGGCCAAATTGAAGCTTCTAAATCAGCTTTAGATGGACTCAAGAGTGAGCAAAGTTGTTTGGCATAGGTAGACAGATACCTGAGCCAATCGGTCCTATCCTGACAACCACCCTGCTGGGTAGGAGGCTGCTAAAGGAGGTGCTCGTCTCCCTTCCAGATCTCTGGGTGCCTGTAATCTGCTCTGGGAATGCCCAGCATTTTGGTGGTGTGCTCCCAAAGCCAGGGGCCTCTCCGTCAGGCAGCATGTTACTACTGGAAAGTAGGCTGCACTCAGTAAAAGGAACCAGAAGGGAGCATGCAGAGCTATTTTTTCCCCCATTAACCTAATCTTCTTTTCATTAAGCTATGTAAATCCTAAATTACATGAAAGCAATTGCTATAACTGGTTAAAACTAGTTTCTAAGTTAATGACACTGAAGCAATGTTGCAAACAGCTGACCCATTAACAGAAAAGTCTTTAACCAGAATACAGTTAATTTATAAGTACTACCATCATAAATCCATGACGCTTTTTTTGGGAAAATGTCCTGCTGCAGCGTTGCACAAGCATGTACTGGGGGGACACCCATACCAATGTCTCCTGATGAGGAAGTTTCTGATATCGAGTCAATATCTCAGACACGTTGAAAGGTTTCTTTCCACTTACCTATGGCTCTTCATACAGCATGTTGCAATCTTGTAGTGCCTAGGAGGCACATAACTAGAGGGCTGTTTTCATAGGCAAGCTCCAAGAACATATTTTGACAAAACGTTCCCCACGAACAGCAAAAAATAATAATAATTTAAAAAAATCTTTAATCTGTAAATGGGGAGTTTAGGAGCAATTTGTCCAAATCACAAAAATCTTTTTGCCCTTCTGAATTGCAGCAAGCCTTTCACAACAGAAGGACAACACTAATTTCAGGGCATGTTTACACATTGCAAAGACAAGACTGTACCCTGTGATGGCTTAATTTATCTAGCATGGGCAGCAATAGCAATAAAGAGTACAGCACAGACTTCAGGATGTGCTGACAATCAGAGCACAACCTCTCCAGGGATCCTGGGTGCGTCCTGTGGTTTCTGCCTTGTTCCCAGGCTGATGCTGTGGCAGTATCACTGCTATTGTTACCTGAGCACAGCTAAATGAAGCCAGCACAAATATCAGCCGGAGTTACAAGCACAGCCTTATAAAGCGGCACAGATGTACTCATGTCCTCTAGTTTAAAAAGCTGATATTTTTTCCCTCTCACACACTCAGACGCACATTCCATAAAAGTTTGCAACCTCACTAGTGCTGCCAAGGCAAGCATTCACAAGTTAGGAAATGCTGACCTTTATGATGCCTGAGCCCTAGAAATGGAAGTTGCGAGCTGGTCTTCTGAGAAACCCCTAATTCCTGCCTGAGCCCTAGAAATGGAAGTTGCGAGCTGGTCTTCTGAGAAACCCCTAATTCCTCAGTGCAGCCCTGCTCTTCTATAAGCCTTAGTGAGAAGGGTGAATACCCTTCCTTGGGGGTCCAGGGACAGCCCAGATATGCTGCACACACAGCTGAGGCAGAGAAGGTAAAAGGGATGGTGAGCCTTGTGCTGCCCACCCCTCCAACAAGAAGTCAGATTTCAGGCTGCCCTGTCCCTCGTCAGCACAGGGTGGTCTTGTATAAGGAGAGAACAGGCAGGGCACAGGCAGGACAAAAACAAACAGAAAGGCAGAGGGTATCACACTGAGCAATATGCAGGACAGAGTCCCTGCGGACCCCTGCCACTGACAGCAAGACTTTTGGTCAACCCCACACAACATCCCACAGTGACAAAATCATGTGGCTGACAGGGACCTCCTCTGTCTCAGCGCCACTCGTAATTTCACATGATGAGCAGAGGATTCGGTCATGTGCACTGGGTCCACTGAAAGGGGTAGGGAGGGCTAATAAAAAAAAATACAAAAATATCTTGAGACAGTGAAAAGCAAGAAGGTATTTCAAGTCTGAATACAGTACTCTGTGAGGTTGGGCACCCATCTCACATGCTCTCTGAAAAGTCTTTAGAGATGGGAAAAGGACTAGCAGCCATCTAGTCCTACTGCAAAAAATATTTAATACTGAACACACCTGGGAAGCACTGAACTGCAATGGCAGGGCATCCAGCCTTTTCTTTTTTTTAAAAAATGCTATTTGTGGTGAGGTCAGTGCTACAAAGCTATAAATTGGTTATATTATAAATGGGTTATTCTAAAAATATTATACTATAAGCAGAGATGCAATATAAAACAAAAATTAGACTTTAAATTCTGCTCTTTTTCTACGTTATGGTGGAAAAAGTGCTCTTTCTGTGTATTGTCAAAGAATATTAAATATCTGATTGTTTCAGACAGGGTCAATGCTTCCATTTATACTCATTTATCACTAAGAAAAGAATTCCTGAGCTTGCAAAAATCACTGAACAAAAACCCAAACCATAATAACAAATAAAAGTAACAATGTGATCTACTGGTTTTTTTTAAATTTAAATTGGGATTTGACAATTCTGAATTCTTGCAAAATAGATCTGAAACCCTTACTAATAAAGAAATATAGCACTTACTGTACCTCTTAGAAGACAGTTGTGCTGTGACTTGAACAGCTTCGAAAGCACATGATACCAGAACAAACGGGATTACAACCTGTTTAAAACAGAAGCTACATTTTGGTTTATAGCCATATTTACAAAACAACCTGGCAGGTTGTGGAAACATTTTCTTGCTTTTGAAATTATCACAGAATGTGTATGTTACAAAAATAAAATACTGGCAAGAAAAGGTAGAAACTCATTTTTCAGGAAGCACATTTTGTAAATTAATAAAAAGCCCCTTCCGTGGTCATAGCTGAACTGCAGTGAAATAAGCCATGAGGCAATATGGAAAACTATAATTAAAACACATTAATGATCCTCACTTCATTTATCCATTTTAGCACTAGTGATAAATACTTCAACAGGGCTAGAAGACAGAACTATTCACATCCAATATCTCGTGTGACAGGCTGCACAGCTCCAAGCATAATAGGACAATCTCATCTCAACCACAAAAAAATCTGAATATAGAATGTATTCAGTAAGGCAAGGATCACACTGCCCCTCCAAAGCCAAGTTAAGCAAATGTAAACAGTTCAGTAAATTAAGAACAAAACAAACAAGTTAGAAACATGAATGTTGCCTTTTGCTCTTTCCAAAGTTGACTTGCAATCCTTAAGTTAGTAATGTAAATGCACTGCTAAAACCGTTCTCTTGCATCCAGAAGGTCTGTGTTATTGACTTATGCCTTGCAGTAAACCTGTAACTTAAGTCTGCTTTCTCTGGGACAGAAGCAGCAGAAAGGCAGAGGCAGGAAATTCTGCTCGTTTTAGCAATAATCCATAAATTTCATGTTTCCCTTCGTGTTTGCCTCTTTACCCCTCTGGCAGATTGTTTACTCAAATATTAGAAAAGAGTTCCCGCACCTTGCCTGCACACAAGAAGTGCAATCCAATCTTTTATAGACTACTAAAAATAATAAAAAAAAATTCATTGTAAAATGGCCTTATCAGTAGAGCATTCAAAGTCTGTACTTAACGTAATGTAGATAGAGCTAATAGAATATATATATTCCCAATGTTTCTGTACATATTATACTACAGGGAAAGCTTTTAATTTTTTAAATAATGTAAGTCTTTTCAACATTTAAAATTTCCATTTTAATACAATAAATCGATTTAATGCAGTTAAATGATACTTCCATGCACTTTAGCTTCTCTCTTTTGGGAAACAGAAGGATCTGTCTCTAGAAACACTACAAAGGCTGAAAGTTTCACACATGGTTAAGAAGGCTAATGAAGTTCAAATACATATATATGTTTTTGTAAATTACAAACAACTACATACATGATAGGTTATTTATTAAACACTTATTTGAGAGAACTACACTAAGGTAAGATTACTAACCTTCAGCACAAGCAAGCCTCCCATCACGAAGGGACTGAACACAGTCACGAAACAATAGACAGATGCAGGATCAAAACTAGAGAAACATGAAAAGACATTACAACCTATCTTTGAAATGGCATTGTCCATTAAGAAAACAGAGCATTTAGTTACCCCTGTAACACACTGTGCATATACGCATTTTTAAACAAGGCTTCAAACTTTCTCATCTCCTGCTCAAATATTAAATTAGCAGGGACTGCCTACCTCACTTTTCTTTCTCTACAATTTTTCTCTGCTTGTGCCTTTCGAGGTGCCATGCTGTTAGTGAGCAGCCGAGCTCTCTCTGCTCACACTGCGAATAACTTCTAATAGAAATTGAGACAACCTTGTAACCAACAAGCTCAGGCTCTTAGGGAACATGTTACAGAGAGCAGAGGCAAAATAAATTATAATTATTCCACTGACTATTGCTTTAATTCTGCTGCCCTGATTTTGCCAACTAAATTTATATTTAGTACACCAACTGCAGGAAGAATTTTTTGTACCTTGTGCCTCAAATCAATGAGTAAAATATACCTGTTAACAGAAGCTATGTTTCCGGTGCCAAAAAAAGCTGTCACTATGAAGAAAATCTAGATGTATTTAAGGAAAACACACCACAGAAATGGCTGCAGTAAAACAAAACAAGCACCTTCCCCCCTTCATTCTAATTTACTTTCAAAATCCTACCATGAAACTAGAAGAAGCTGACCCACTATTATAGCTTTATACTGCAGTAAGAAATCCAAAGTATTATCTAGCTCTACCCAAGATTTCAGACATGACTATGTCAATTTTAAAAGACAGGGACTGCCTGGGTAAGATTTTAGAGCCTTGTCTTGAGGCCCCTGCCAGAAAGCTGCAGCTTGTTTTTTCTGGGCCCCTATCTAGCAAGACAGGAACATCCCTGGACCACAATCCCAGCTGTGCATTCAAACACACATGCTTTTGCAGAAAGTAATGACATATGCACACGTACTGCACACCAGAAGAGATGGTTTTATTGAGGAACTGACCGTGAAAGAAGTAGTTGGCTATGAAATCTTGTTTCATATGCTATCCCTTCCATAGGTTTGTTGTCCAAAGGTTATGCTGAGTCTGCCCATTGCAACACAGGACTCCCAGTTTTTTCCTTACTTGAGAGAGGGAGGATGACTCTGGCAGTATCTGTATAGCTGGAAGGTTAGTTTGTTTTTTGTTTATATAAAAACGCTACCCTTTCCTTCTAGGTACAACTCTTGCTGCTATACGAGCCCACAAAAGATGTTTTTCTACCTCCTGAGCTCATTGCAGCCCATTATAGCTCATTCAGTCGAAGAATGGGTTTTAACTGCTTTTTTTTGCATCAGGCAGAGGGTTAGTAAGTGAGGATAGCTGCTGTCGACAGAGCTCCCTCTGGTCCTTCCACTCCTGTTATAGGTCCTGCACTGGATCATTTAAGTCTCTGCATAAACAATTTGCTACCAACTGTTCAGCAGAATCGTTGGGATTCTGCATGCAATATTTTGGAAGGATATCAGGTCAGCATAACTAAAGAAATTATGCTTCCCAAGAGTATCACATCATTTCAAGTTTAGTAACACAGCAGTCTAACAGCATAGCACAGTTCTGCCAGTTAAGATTTATAAGAACAACAGTTCTGCAATAAAACAAAAAAATACCAGTAGCACATAGGTCTAATCAAAATGCTAAGCATAAGCAATCTGAATCTTCTTCTGGAAGATGAGGCTATAAGGTCCTTCAGCACATGCTGAGTTTTAGGCCCTATATAGGAACCTCAGGAGAGCCTTAAGATATACAGCTCACAGGGTCACAGTTGCAATGTGACCGCTTAGTAGAAATGGTTTCTCTTCTATTATCACTATTTCTAAACATTAAACAGCATCTAAATTAAAAAAGCCACAACATCTTTTGAGCAGGTGTGTATTACACCTGGTCTCTGCAAAGGAGACCTGCAAATTGTGTTTTTTTTCAGGAGCTGAACAAAATATATTCAAATGTTTTAGATTAAAATGAGATTAAAGTAGCGCTACATTCAAGTGTTAGACTGAAGTATGCCAGAGCTTTAAGAGATACAATTGGATTGTTTGATTTTTGTTTTGGCTAATTTTTAGCATCTGACAGACATCAGTAGCTTTACTAAAAGTTAGCTTATTTTTTGTTAAAATAGCAAATTAAATCAATAAATTTACTGTGTCTCAGCTGCTTTTCAGGTATACTCTAAAGCAAAACACAAATGTTCAACACCTAGCAAATTGTTTTACCTCCTTCCTTAGCGTTGAACTGCCTTGTTAATGAGGTATCTGTTACACTTCCTCTGCTGCAGGTTCCCAATGTCCAACAGCATTGTCCCAAATTCCAACAGCACAGACTCTGCGACTGTGATCCATCCTCAGATTTGGTTATTCTACGAACTATAAAGCTTGTCTTTGCAGGAACCAGTATTGAGACAACTCCCTCCCCAGCTCCAGCTACGATAACCCACTGGCACTAGAAACCGATATGTTCTAGACCAGCTTGTAATTTCTCTCCCACTTGCACACCCATCACCCTTGCTGCCCAATACCTCTCACTTAACTGCAGTCCCATGATGGAAGAGAAAGATGACAACGTTATCAAGTCTGTACAGTATTTAAAAAAAAATATTCAGCCCTAGTTTCACTTACAGTAATGCAAAATAACTACCATGTTAGTGAACAACCAGTTCTTCCCTCTCAAGCCCATATAATTTCTGACAACAGAAGCCATGTGTGAACATAAATAATTCTAGGCCAGATTCTGGGAACAGGTTTCACTAAGACTCTGCAGGAACTTTCCTTCTCATCTCATCTGCCTGGCCATGGTCAATGCCTGCATTTTCTTCCTAACACACTGCCATACTCATTAAAGTTATTCTTATTTTCTCATTTTTAATCACCTTTTCCAACTGATTTGTGAAGGTTGAATGAGTTCTTTCCAGCCAAAATGTAGTAAAAGAAAACCAACTGAAAACAGGACTCCTTAGAAGAAAGTTTACCTCAACTGTAATGGTCATAAGAGACCAAACTTTTCCAAGTGGCCAAGGAGCCAGATTCCAAAACAATGCAGTTCGTACTGAATTTTTTACTACTTTATCAAAAAACGTAACGTACAAACAAGACCATGGTCTTTTGAGCAAGATTAGTCCAATCATCTTCACCAGCTTCTTTTCCAGTGACTACCAGGCTACAAATTTTGATTACAGGGCCTTTTGAAACAAACCCATCTTTTCCCCAGAATGCAGCAAGTGGCAAAAGGATACAAAGAAGAAAGACCTGCGGATGTCATCTAGGTGGAGCTGTCGAAACTGAGTTATATCAGTAGCATAGGCGAAGTTGAAAGCAGCAAGCTGGAAAGACAGCAGAAGAAATCAATACCAAATATCAACTGATGTATTTTGATAGAACCACCATATTTTTACTGAAGCGAATGAGAAATAAATGTAATTCCCTATCAGCTGTTATTAGAGTAGTATTATGATGAGGACTGCAAACCTTTCGCATATTTTCATTATACTTTAATGAATCTGCCAAAAAGATTGTACAAGTGAGATGATCAAATGAACAGTGAAACTTCTGCTGTTATCTACACTAAAAATGAACTTCTATGCCTTAGACTTATCATCTTTTGTCATCATAAATATTCCTCCTCCACACACGCACTTCCACTGCTCACATGAACATGTGGATAACAACCCACAGAAATAAAAGACTGCAATTATCCTCAGTTGACTTATGCTGTGAGTAAGAATACTAAAATATTCTCCATCTCCTTCACTCAGTTCTCAGCACAATATCACTTGACCTGAAAAGAAATTGTCTTCATGGAGTTTAAGAGGTCAATGATCTCCTTTTCACCGGAGAAAAGAAAAAATTCAAGTAATAGACATTCAACACTGACAACATTTTAATTAAAAATAATCTCACATCATCAGAGAACTGAGCTGGATTCTGTAATACATGATTTACTTTGTGGCATATATTAACAGGCATTCTAGAGATGAATTTTCTAATCTAAAAACAGGAAGCAGGGGTAGGCATTATTGTCACTTTCACTTGAAGCCAAAAGTCAAATGACATACAGGGATTGACAACAGAAAACTTAATTACAGCTTACCTATATTCTTTTCATTTGCATTCTATTAATAAAGTGTTCATCATTGATTAATACTGCTTTAATAGAATTTTATTTTAAAACAAACAGAACATCAGACCACCATCAGACAAGGCAAGCATCACAGATGCCTTGTTACAAGATGCAAAAGGTAGAGTAGGTTCCAGAGTGGAAGAGAAAATATATCCCACACATGACTCTGCTGTGCTAGAAACTTCCAGTTGCGTACATTTTTACATTCAGATTCCTTCTCTATCTCTTAAGATGCTATAAAACACGCTTACACAAGATATTGTAACTATGTGTAGCATAAAGAACAAGTGACTCCCATTTTAATTTCTGATACTCAGCTTGGAATTGGTAAAGCCTGTTCTCTCTCAAGTCTTACAATCATCTCCCTTGCATGAGTACCACAAAACCACAGGTGTATCAGGTTTCGGATTTGCATTTCAGATCTAACCAATTCAGTGGCATAGCCACAGTTTGTTAAATCTAAAAGCTAAGTAGCTGTGAGAGCAGCATGGGCACTGAAAATTGCCAACAACATACTAAATTTTAACATGAAAGAAACTGCATTGATTACAAAACTCCCTCTCCAGGCAAATTTGAGAAGGTGCTAGTTCCAAGTGAGTCTCTGGCTCCTTGTCTGTCTAATCAGAAACAAAACTCCATCCTCGAAGAAAGAGTGGAAGGACAAGGTCAAACTAAGATTTCTGGTATTTCCTATGGGTCATTTCAGAAATCAAGTTCTTTCTTTTCAGCCTCTCACTTGTGACTCTGCTATCAGAATAATAATAATAAAAAAGTACAGCGACATTGTACTTACTCTAAAGATCTACTGTACCTTATGCGGAATTAGCACTACATTTCGTAAACAGAGCTTTGTAGCCTACAGAACATACCAAGATCTCCTGCATTCCTAGAAACGGCTCTGATGTGGAATATCTTCAATAACATAACTTATAAATCTCTCTTACAAGGTCACATTCCTATTTCATAAAAAAAGCTGATACTGGCTTCCCAAATTTAAAGAAATGCAAAGTGTTGCTCTATGAAAATCACTGAGAATATTTATTATATCCTCAAGGAAAAAAAAAAGATAAAATTGGTAATTAACCTGATAAAGCTATCTGGAGCTGTTACCTTTGGTTTCAGTGAAAGACCATAGTGCTGCAGTGCCTCTTGCTCCATGTTTATCCACACAAACATCAAACCAGACAGCACCAGTGGAAACAGAGCTTCATACCTGAAGAGTAACATAATAATCATAGTAAGTGCAGTCACTAACAACTATTTAACATTAAATACCGACATATTTCTTTTCCTTTTTCTTCACACAAACGATATACCAGAGACCTAGTGGCATTCTCTCCCTTCTCTCCCCATTTCTGAGGAGTACCCACAGCTGGTTGGTTGAAGTTTAAAGCCATACAGTAATTAAATGGTAAAGTTAGGAGAAAGAGAGGCTGCTTCAGCTTTGTCATGTTTTGCACCCATTTGATGGCTGTCACAACACTGGATGAGCACCCTTTGTGCCACGATTAACAAAACTGGAATACAATTAAAAAGAAATAGGAAAAAAAAAATCACATTTCACACCCATTTTCTGCAAAATGGAAAATTTCATAATGACTTATTTGGAACTGAGAGGTTACAGTCCAATCTAGACAGCAACTAGAGATTGTGTCTCTTTAGGACCTAATCACATAAACTTATTCTGGTGATCTTAGTCTAGTTCCAAGGAGACAGGCACCTGTATAATAAAAGGAGTGTTACATTTCACTGAAGTGATATATCTTTTTCTTTACTATATACCAATGCATCGCAATAACAGCATTGTCACGCTCTAACCAAGGCTGTTAAGCTGTTCTAGCTACACCCCCAGTCTCAGAGGATTACTTCTGGCTCCTACAGCACTCAAACACAGCAAACTATGAGTGTACTTACATAAGAGATTAAACCGTCCAGATAACTTAGGGGTGTAGACTGTCATTGGATAATACTAGTTTCTCCTTGCCCTCCACATCTCAGTCACACTTCATGGTGCCTCTCAGATTTTTTTTCTTTCAGGATAGAACTATAATACTGACACTGGCTGTGACACTAATACTGACAAGATTGTAAATTTTTTCCTTTTTATTTTTTTCCTTAGACACACACTTACTTGTCTAAAAATAAGAAAATCATTGCAGTTAATCTTGGTATTGTTTCTGTTGCGCCTCCCCACTAGTGTAGGTACGGGGCAGTTTCAAACTGGCACAAAAAAATTTGGGTAGACATTTCTGCTTTATTTACCAGCATGACAAGCAGTTAAACACGAAGACAACGGTTGGGTTGTCAGTAACAAAAATACCTACAGTCCTCACAGTGGTCTACACTTGCCTATAAATTGAATGTCTTGAACCAAGCCAGTGACAACTGGTTGTATGCAACCATGCCCTTCAGCTGGGTCCAATACTTCCACCTCGCTGCACCAAGAGAGGTGCTGTAATTAGCTGGGCAATGCACTGGGTTATCATTACATGGTATAACAGAGGACTGAGGAGAGAAATGCTGGGTATGTTTGGCAGCAAGTGCCTTGTTTTTATGATGACTGGTTGTTTTGGGGTTTTGTTTGGTTGTGGTTTTTTGTTTGGTTTGGGGTTTTTTTTTGTTGGTTTTTTGTTTGTTTTAAAAGAATTGTTCCAAAATTTATTGGTCTATTTGAACATTGTAGGAAGACAGCAGAGAGCTGTCAGCGTTTAAGTGGTGTGCTGCAGGGCCAAAATACAAAGAGGGCGGTTACCAGCCTCAGAGAGAACAACATTCATGCTTGATCCAGTAGCCAGGACAGGCTAAGAAGGTTGAGTGTAAGAGTGTGTGTGCGGACAGGAGTAAGATTAGGATGAAAATCTTAATGTGGAAGTGGAAGGAAGAGGAGGCAGAAGATTAAAAAAAGAAAAAAAAAGATTTCCTTAATCTAAAACAAGAATATCCACAAGAGGCAGCTATTCCAAAATGTCTGCTGCAAGATATTTTATTCCACTTAATTTTCCAGTGTAATTAAACCCAGAGGATAAGTGGGAGGAGATGCAGAAAGAATGGCTCCTATACTCCCCATTAATTATGTTCTTAAGAGCTACTGAGTCTGGAAAAAAAAAAAAGGGCTGGCTGAGACAGTGTTTTCTTCAGTTACAAGCTCTGAGGAGTTGTCTTTCATCCAAAAAGCAGCAAGACCTACCCTTTATGGGGACTAGCATCCCTTTGAAAAAATTTACTTTCATGAAAATCTCTGAATAAAATTTTCCCTCATTTTGGGGCTACCTATTTCCTGTCACATATCATTTAAGCCATAACTAGACACTAGTGCTGAGCAGCTTGGGGAGAAGTTATATCCTTTTGTTTGTGAGGAGAAAAGCACATGCCACAACAACAAAAGACATGCACCAAAATAAGAAAGTCTGGGTTTAGTGTAAGACTGTTTGAATATATACCCTTCCAGACACTGCTTGGTCTAGCTGAAAGGAATGTCAACAAAACGGTGTTTATAATACAAGGAGGAATATGGAAGTTCTCATGAAATTTTATTTAGGAAACTAAACAAGGAGATAAATGGTAAGACTACAGCTGGAAGCACATGTTACACCTTTAACAGAAACATCCACGAGATTCAGTAGTTTCACATTTAGCCCTTGATTTTCATATGTAAGACCAATCCGAACAAAGTAAGAAACAAGTACCCTGTGCTGAGGAGCAGGTAGGTGGACATCAGGGAAAGCAATATGCTGAACAGTCGCTGAAAGAGAAATGTGGGGCTCAGTAACGGCAACATTGAGGAAGAAACTGCAATAAAAAGAGATCCGTCAGTCACTACATGCAGAACATTTCACCCTCGGTAACAAGATAACATTCTTCAAATCTTGACACTTTATATACAGAAATTCAATACTGGTCGTATATGCCCTTCTATTTTCAGAAGTTTTGCTAAAGAAAATCCAATGTTTGGAATGCTTAATAGTTATCAAAAGTCATTTCAGTTCTCTATCATTTCAATTCTCTGGCTTTCTACCTCACAGCCTTTATAATTTCTCAAGAACTGATGTTAATAATTCCTTAAGATGATGCAGAAGCACTACCCCAAAAAAACAGTCAAACTTGACTGTTTAATACTACTCTGAGAACCACTTTCCATGGCCCTGAGGATCTCCAGCAGCTCAAAGACTGCATTTACAGAGCCACTGCTCCATTGGATTAGATTTGGAAACCTGCCACATTTTGAGATGCAACTGAAAATACTGGTAGTAAAGACACAGAAACTATCAGCTTATTAGCTTCTCTACTTAAAAGTTTTAAAACAGGAATATTTAAGGAACTACAGGGGACCTATCTGTCACGATTCATGTCTCTTGTCTTCAACTTGAAAAGTGTTTCTCTAATGCAGGTGTGGGATCTTAAGATTTGCATGCTGCTCCTTAGTGCAGTCCATTGCTCAGCTGTCCAGTGAGCCTTGGTTAGCAGACTCCATGCTGCCCCTACAGAGACTCCTCTAGCTGGGAAACTTCTGCAGGTGAGGAGAGGGCCCAAGAGTTTGCAGGAGGTGAGGAAAATTGGGAAGAGAGAAAATGGGCTACTGGAAGAATGAGTAAAGAGGAAGAAAAGCAGAGGAAAAGTGGCCAGTGCTTGAAGTAAAGAAAGGGAGAAGGAGAAGCACTGCTGTGATTTAATCTTTAAACCCGATCTTTTTCATACGAACATTTTATGTGCTTACAAAGAAGCGTGCTGACAAACAACATTGCTGTGATTCTTCATTGTGGTATAGTGCCCTCACATTACTGAATCAAAGACTGCATCAACAGTAAGTCATAATTAATAATCACTCTATTAAGGAACAGAAATAAAACTATAATAAATGGAAAGTGCTCACTTGTGCTTATTGTCATGGTATACATTAGCATTCATAGTAAACATACCAAAGAGAGATGAGGCTGTTTCTAAAACCTGTGGGTCATTGTGTTTTATTTCCTGGCTTTCAGCATTGGCCACTGCTACAATCAGAGTAAATGTCTTAATTTCAAGGGTGCTCCAGCCTTTCAGCATCATTAGTAGCTTTCTCTACTTAAAGAAGGCCCAACTCAAGGAGGAACTCCAGGGACCTCACTGCAAGTCAGAATGGCTGGAAAGAAATTCAGCATGGCAACCAGCCTCTGTGAATGACACTCAACATATCAGATGTGTATCACTCTCTGAGCATAATCATAGATGAGAACAGATGAGTGGCTGGTAAGCGATAATAAGCCTTTCCCTTCCATCTCTGATGTGACACATCAGATATTAACCATCAAAAGACCTGCAGGTTTCTGGCTGACCTATACAAATCTCTGTATGTGCCCCCCGCACACAGTTGCAATGCCAAATTCCTCAAAATTCGGTAAGTTGCTATGATAGATTTCCAGTGATGAAAATTTTAAAATATAATATACATTCCTTTAGAAATACCTTCTCACATAAAGATGGTTCTGAAGAACATGCGAAGCAGCTGGATTAACTTCATGCTTCCTGGTTTTACGTCTGTTTGTGGTTAATGTACACTGCACAAACCATACTGTGTAACGACTAAAGCTAGCTGGACACAGGCCTGCAGGAACCCACCCATTACTAATTCATCTGCCTGGCTCTCCAAAAAACAGTCTGTCTTCAAAAAATAATTCTAGGCCTAAATTAAAACTTTAAACAAGGTAGGCTTCATATTAATCAGAATGAATAGCTGGGGAGTGGAGAACAATTTGCTAGAAAACTTCAGAAGTCTTATTATCATACTCATAACACTCATATGAGTATTATTATGAATAGATACTGATAACTGTGTTTCCAGTTATATAAACACACACAGTGGTGCAAAATGAGAGTTCAGTAACAGTGCCATTCTTCCACAGCTAAGCAAAAAGATGAAGAGGAGGTTTGACCACCTGTAATGCCACCAACGTTGGAAAAGCTACAGTGAACCTTGGTACCTTAATTCTTATGGTACCACCTTTGCGGTACACACTAGTGACAAGGCAGATGCTAGTTGTCATTATGGTAGTGACAAGGCATTTCTCTCCAACAGGAGTATTGGGGACATGTTGTTGGATGCCTTAAGCTTTCTACCTGCTTAGTTCTGTGTTTAATTATGTAGAACAATTTCAGCAAGTACATAAAGCTCGTACCTTGTATATCATACTCACTTAAAATGATTATTTCCAGTCTGAAAGACTTCGCTAAAATATTCAATACTACCATGGCAGCAAGTAGACTTTCTGGGTACATACAGTTTACTTCACTGTTAGCTTTATTTTTACCATAGAAACATCACCTACAGCAAAGAGAATTTCTAATATACTTTTTCCTCATAACTCTATACCTCTCTGACCACCCAAATAATCTCTTAGATGAAAAATATTTTTCTCTCACCCTTATAGAGGAGAGAAAGATAACCTTTACTCTCAATTCCTGCTCCAGTAAGCCAAGCAGGACATCATTGATTTCATTGACTATATAACTGCAACGAATTCATCCACACAGAGATCCCCACTCAGCTTCGCAGGCTATGAAGAGTTAGGAAAGCATCATGGGAAGGAAAATACTCCAAAGAAAACTACATTACAAAGAGAGCATTGCTCACACACACTGATAATGAGCAGTTGTATTAATCTTGAATCCATTTCCTTAAAGAGAACCAGGATTTCTAAAACTGACAAGAAATTATTTTATAGTTGAAATATGAAAGATATTGCTTTACTGTATTCTGTAACCCCAGTGATAATTACATTTGTTCTGTTCAATCATCCTAAGATTTTGATTTTAGACTGGTGAAAAATCCATAGACTTGTAAATTGTTTTTTTCTTTAATAATTAGAGTCTAACAGATATCAAATATGTATTAGCATCCTTAGTTCGCAGGTATTTTTTGCAAGGCAGCTCTGAAAAGCACTTCCATACCCCAAGGGTCTCCACCATCAGCTGCAACTTCAAGTTTCTATTGAAATACAGTAACAACCTTTCCTTACTTCCCTAAGCTCTACTGGATTGCTTGCAGAACATCTCAGATCACCCTTATCTGGCTCCAAGCGAAACAAAAAGGGAATTTATACCATTATATCCCTAAAAGAGGTCTTCAACATATTCAGAATATTGAAAACAAAAGATAAACCTACTTGTGAATCAAGGTTGTTTGCAATTTATTACAAACCTACAAAGGATTAATATTTTAGAAGATTTTCTAACACATTCCTGAAAAAACCCTCACTTAGCAAAGAACAGTCAACACATAGAAAAACTATTAGCAGTCAAATAAAGGAATATGTGCAAAAGTAAGATGTTAATAAAAAAGTATCACCACCCTCCACCCAACCCCAAACCCCACAAACTATCAGCATACAAGTTTGGGAGGGAAGATGTTCTTACCTAGAGTCATCCAGCTAATAATTTGATTCAATACAGGCAAACCCTGTTTGTTCTCTAGACTGTCATGGGTACTGCTCACAACATATGTCGAAAGTGCAATACTCAACATCTAGAAAGAAGAAATCAGACAATGAAACACATAATTAATGTATGGATCTCTGCCATCCCATACTAAATATGTAAATATGCTTTAGAGTTGCATAAACACCTGATCTGAATCAACATAATAACAGGAAGTCTGATATGTAGTGTCAAGTATTTCTAGCTTTTTATAACTCACACATTTTAAAACTTCCTTCTAGGTTTTTTTTAAATTATTATTATTATTTATTTGTGCTATTTTAAAATAGTTTAAACAAGTGCCCTGGATCACTGATTTGACATGATATGCTCTTTGTCAAGTAAGCAGTCATGTAAACCACAGAAAACATATGAAAAAAAAAAAAACCACAAACAGAAAACCCAGTTTTTCGAGGAGCACTTGTCCTCAGACAGCAACCACGAAGAACTAGCAGCACCTCTGGCTTTGCTGCACAATCAGGTACAGCTGAAAGGTAGTTAAGGCAAGCGCTATGCATGGGCAGCACAGCTCCTGTAAGATGAGACAGCACCAGCAGAGCAGACTCGAGGTGGATTTTATGAGATGGAAAGAAGCTGCAATTTCAGCTGACTGTTCAAATGAAACTGTATGAACCACCCTCAAGCAGAGCCCTCTGCCTCAGAGAAGCGGTGAAGCTGAAGAGTTTTGGTGTTTTGTTTTTTTTTTCCCCTTGACTAATTCAAGATACACCATTCAGTCATCAAGTAGGTACAAAAAACCTTAGGAAAATTACCCCATTAGTCAGTTATTTTTGAAAGATGACAATTATCCAAGAAAATGTTTGAGCCAAGTTTTCAATTACTGCTATTTATTCACAACTCCGCAGTTCCACTAAAAGGTAAATCAAGCATACATGCTACTTTGCAAACATATACTTTAAAACTGCATTACAAGATAGAATTGCTGTTGTGGTTTTTTTAGTGCAAAGCAACTACACAGTGTTCACATCCATCATTTTTTTACCATATGAATAGCTGCCATTCCCCTGCCAGACACAGTGATACCAAGTAGTACCTGCCCAGAGGATACACTTAGCAGTCAGCAGCCTTTTTTGGCCTAGTTTCACAGGTGCTCAGTATCTGCTCCTTCTATTTAATTTCAGGAACATGTAACTTGTATTTCTATGTGACATCAATAAGGTAGGTCAAAGGATTAAGCCTCCAAAAGCTCAGGGAACTGGCCCTTTTAGACCTCTGATGTTTACTTGGGATGCTTTTGCTGTATTCAGGCCAGATCTCTCCCCTTTGATATATCTTTTCAACTTCTTTTAGTGTCATGAGCTCTGGTAATCCCTCTGCTATCCCCTAGCCACTGGTGAAGTCACTCTGCACTCGCTTTGTGTCAACTCCCATAATGTATCTTGTGCCTTGGAAGACTAGTGATGACCTGGGCATACTAGTAAATCCATTTTACTGCTGCAATATCTATGACAGTGTCCAGGGAAGGGCTCAGCATCTGCTTTTGAGACTCCTATCTTTGCAGTTTAAGTAACATTCAAAGTGCTCTTGGCGTTCACCAACATCTCCAGGACTGTGGAACAGCACAGAAGCAACTTGGAGATGCCAACTGAGGTCTCCAGCTAAGAATCTGTCTTCTTTCCCCTTTCACAACCTTCTTTGAAGTTCAGAGATTATTCTCGAACAGCTTAAGAGTGGGCCTCAGAAACACTCATCTGTAGGTCACAGCTAGAAAGAGGAAACAGAGGGTGACATCCACAAGTCCCAACACCTCTTCACCAGCAGCTCTGGCTGGGAGCTCTCCTCAACATCTAACACGGTAACAATGATAGATGGAACAGTAGGAGAACCAGCATCATCAGCTACACACTATATACAAGGCTGGTTGAAAACACTCCTCCTGTCCCCTAGTTCCACTGATATGGTATGGACTCTTACTATTTATTTCTCCTCCTAATTTAGAGGAGAAAACTAATACACTGACCACCTTGGACCCACATGAAGTTCAAGCCTCCCATGAACAGTAACATGGCCCAACATTATCAACCAAGAGAAACAGCAGAGTTTTCAGTAGTGCAGCAAAAACTGGACTTCACCTGTGAAACTGCTGGCAAGGAGAAACTGGTGCTCTCTCCAGCAAAAAAATTAAGTTGTACAGTAAGCACTGCAGCAGTCTAGCCAATGGATTATAAATAACTCCTGTTTTTACCATTCCTGAAGCCTTAATGACTTCTCAAAGATCACAGAATCATTTAGGCTGGAAAAGACCTCTAAACTCATCGAGTCCAACAGTAAACCTAGCATGGCGAAGACCACCACAAAACCATGTCCCTAAGCGGCAGTCTACACAAATGCCTCCAGGGATGGTAACTCAACCACTTCCCTGGGCAGCCTGTTCCAGCGCTTGATAACCCTTTCAGTGAAGAAATTTTTCCTAATATCCAATCTAAACCTCCCCTGGTGCAACTCAAGGCTCTTTCCTCTCGTCCTATCGCTTATTGCTTGGGAAAAGAGACTGACATCCACCTCACTAGAAGACAGAAGTAGCATGAACCAAAAGACAATTCTCTTTACCACAGCAAACAAAATTCAGCAAAAAAGTGTTATTCCTGCTTTAATGATATCAAGAGAAAACCTGAGAAACTCTTGGCAATTTTCAGAAACTGTGAAGGTGTAATTAGTATCTTCTGTCTCAAGCAAACAGTGACATGTATTAAAACTTCAAAATGAGGTCTAAACATAACTGAAGTTTTTGTAACAGAAATGTAAATGTAATCATATAAAGTTAATCAAGCTTGCATTTTCACTTTAAAGAAATTATTTATACACTTTTGCTGAAAAATCTTTTCGATCACGCTGTTTGGTTGTCTGGTACTTTTCTGTTTCTTTAAGGCTAATACCCATGTTGGAAATCTATAGAGTGTAGGAAGAAAACCCCAAAAACCAGTGAATAAATGAGTAGCCTGTAAATGGCTGCTCAGATCCATACAGGTATGTAGTTCATACTCATTTGCTTAAGTGTACACTCTGTCCCATCCATGGAGAAATCAACACAAAAATACATAATTCAGAGCCAGATCGGAGTAAATTATCTTTTCTGTGGAAGACTACATGCAAACTGGCAGGTTTTTTGCCTACTCTGATGTTCTCTGCCAACTCAGGTTTCTTTTTGACCAAAAAGAGAGCAAACGTAATGGAACAAACTTTGTTCCTTACCAGGCATGATTATCTTCACTACAGGCTAATTCCCAGATGGAAAAGGAAGCTCACTTGGACAAGAAAGAAGAAAGTTGTCTTTAGAAGAGAAAAAAAATCATCATAAGCACAACAAAAAAGCCTAAGCTATGGTGAATCCCTCTCTTTCTCTGACCAAAGTAAGAAGAGAATTGAAAAGGGAAGTATCTTTATTCAGATGCAATTCCAAAATAACTTGTGAAGAACAACTCAGGCAAATAAGAACTATTTGAGCTTTTGGGAAATATTATCTTATTTCTTGTAAGAAAATGCACTTCATCCCAAAAAAGCAGATGCAAAAATTTGAGGTGAGGTGAAATGAAAGATTTAAAAGAAGGTTCTTGCACATAGACACTACCAAAACAAAGAGGGGAAAAAGGAACGGG
>NW_009617854.1:0-1450 GCF_000690535.1 Cariama cristata
AAGCTGTCTAAAATCTCATTGGAAATGTAATGAATTCTTGCCTAATTTGGAGTTTAAAACAGTTTTACCACGTTGAGGTTCTGGATTTTTTTACTTGCAAGAGTAGCATTGAGAATCTGCAGCTTGCGTAGCTTTTAATACTATGAAGCACAAAATTCATGATCTACCTTATTAATGTGCTAGGCAATTTTAGCGTTTATAAGTTGTTTCCAAAGTATATTGGATGATGTCGCAGAATGAAGTGATGCAATTTACTCAGAAGAGAGAAGTAGCAGTATGTATTAAGCAGCAATTTAAAATGTTTGATAATAAACATGAAAATTACTTAACAGGATCGTTTACTGTGTAGAGGACAGGGCCAGATAGACGGTCAGGGAGGCCCTCCTATTGAGTCACGAGGTTCTGAGAGGACCCCCTTGCTTTCTAAACTCCTCCTCAGAGACAAGTCTAGGTGTGACTGGATCCAGACTTAGCCCCAGACTTGGTCAATGGTTTATATCTAAAGAATTATGTGTGTACAATCAATCCTTTAAATCGCTGTCATGAATATGATTTTTTTACATGGTTTTGGTTTAGCAGAAAAGGACGGTCTGCCATTCCTGCAGAATTTACCCTGACAGGCATCCCAATTCAGGGCAGATACTGGGTCGCACAGCCCACTGCAGTCCCAGAGAGCTCAAAGCGTCTCACTTTAGATCGCTGTTTAAAGGGTCTCAAGATGATTGACTTTTGATCAGTATTTTCCATTCTGGCCACAACTGGTGCTGAGTCGTTCTGGCATACCATTCAGGTGGAAGATGCCCCAGGTGTGGTCAGAGAGTGCCTGGTGCCTCAGCCTAAGGTAACAGCACAATGGGAGCATACAAGGCTTATCCTGAAATCTCAGAATGGCCTGGGAGGCTGCACCACCACAGATGAGCAAAAAGACTTAGTGTTTTCTGAATTATGCTGTCCATTTTTGCTTCTCATTAGAGAGTAAAAAACTAAAAGGAATACATAAAAAGAATAACTGGCAAAAATAGAAAAGTATTGGAAAGTATAGGTAACATCTAAGTTCTGCTGGCTCATCCACTATGGTCGTGTACTTATGGTTGAGAATGTATTAGGTGACTTACAATCGCTATTGTTTTGCTCCAAATATTCAGAATAGAGTGTCATTTTACAGATCTGGCCAGGTCCTTTTCCTTGGCAAAGTGTCATAAATACCAAAGCAATGTTAAAGAGAAGCTAACGGAGGAAGAGAAAGGACACGATAAAGATACTGGGGACACAATATGAGAGAACTGAGAACACAATCTCACATCTTTGAGACATCTCCACTCAGTTGCAGTTACAATGAACAATTATCCTCACTGTTTCCTGTAAGTGTGGATGTCAGGAAGATCCAACAATGAAGCAAAGTGTCAGCTTTCCAGTCTTCAGTTGTATTGGGTTTTCATGGCAAGGTTTT
>NW_009617855.1:0-9093 GCF_000690535.1 Cariama cristata
ATAATATATATAATATATATATATCTAAAAATATGCTTAATATATGTTGTATATATTCCAATACATACATTGAAAATATGATTATAATGAACTCCCTGATGATTCTGCCACCCCTCCTTCTCTGTTACACCAAGTTGGTCGTATGTGAGATCCCTCAAGGCTGTTCCAGCAGCTTGCTGGATGGAGCCAGGCAGACCAAGCAAGCCGCCGCACCCTTCTAATGAGCGGTCGCTCAGCCTAAAAGGTTTTGCAATTGAAGTACCAGATGTAATGTGTTCTCCTTTCTTGAGAATGTTTAAAGTATGGACCTGACAGAATTAGTGCTCAGCTTGGTGCTATGCATGTTTTGCATCAATAATCAAAAAATGAATTCTGAAGTGATTACTGATAAAACTCATGAAAGACACAAAAATGACAGGAACAATAATTAAAAGCAGCAGGCGGTCAATGTGAATTCGTGACCAGGTGTCTTACTGGAACCAAATACAGGCCGCCAATTGAAGGACGAGGAATTCAGCCTGTCTCTACAAGCTTAGAGATTCTGTCCTTGAAAGCAGTGACTTTGAAACCACCTAGGTTTCATAGAGTGCCTGTGTTGATATCTTAGTTCAGATGAGGTAGTGTGCTTTTGTAACCAGTTTCCCAGTCATCCCATTATCCTTTAGTTTGTTTTGTGGACCGGTCCGAGAGACCAGGGTAGATATAGTCCAAAGTACTATCTGCTGGAAGAGGGTGCAGTGTGGGCATGCAGCTGCAGGAGAGTTCCCTGTGTGACACGGTAGCAAAAGGGGCTGATGGGTTTCTTGATGCTTAAACGCAGTCTGTAGGAGAAGAGATTTATTTACAGTTGTGTGACCAGGATATCGCATACAGTTCTAGTAGCCACAGTTTCAAAGGATTAGAAATATGCGATCGTAAATGATGAAGCTGATTCAAAAAGATATCTTCGAGCAAGAGACATAGCATCTGGATCTGTAACGTGGTGGGTGGGGTTGTTTGTTTTAAAAAGTTTTTTATTATTGTGAATAAGAATCTTCAAGAAGATTGTTACGGACTAAGAAGCTTTTTAACATACTTGGCAAAAGGTATGATGTAAACTCAAGGCCAGAAGATAGTTAAAGAAATTTCAATTGGTGGTATGCATCACTTTTTTTAATGCTGGGGATTATTAATCTTTGCAACAAGCATTCTTGGGAAGAGATGAATTTTCCATCTCTTGATGTCCTCAGATCAAGACAGAATGCCTTCCTGGAAGACGTACTCTAGCTAAGCGCAAATTATAGGTCCTATTGCAGGGAGAACTGTGATGCACACCAGGTCGAACTAAATAATATCAGACATATAGTCCTTTCCAGCCCTAAAAAAATCTATGAATCTGTGTTATCGAATTTATATATGCCAGCCTCTTGCACAACTGAGACCTCATTTTGAGCCACTTTATAACCACAAGTTACTTGACACCTATACTATCAAGTTTCTAGCATGCTCTTGTTTCTGGAATTAGTATCTCCCCGTCCCACGCACTCTCAAGGCACCTCTTCCAGCCGGAGCCTTCCAGAAGGTACGGCGTTCTACAACCAAAAGAGCACAATGCCCGTTTGGCAGGAGGTGCTGCGATGTAACCTTCATTAATCAAACATACTGCTTGGGTTTTTTCCCAAAGAGCCTGGCAAGGGCTCTCACTAGCGGAGGGGAGGGAGGGAAACATGGTTAAGAGGAGAGCTGATATTCTTTCACACAACTGCATTTGTCATTTCATTTTATCTCGGAATGTTTTCAGCACCTAACAACCTTATCAAATTTTAACCTTTTCTGCTAAAATCTGCCATTGGATTTTATCTTTTTTTTTTCCCCTAGGGAATGAGATTAGGCCCACTAGCTGTATTTCTAATAACTATAATTTTTTTATTATTTTGGAAGCATCAGTGCTCCATGTGTCAGCATGAGAGGGAGTTGACATTTGAAAGGAAGATAAATGATTTTGTTGGGTGGGTAGGGGTTTCGTAACACTGTTTAGATAAAGATGCCTTTCTCCTGTCACCACTTAAAAAAAAAAAAACCACACCCTATTTGATTCTGGCCCCTAAACACTGAAGACTTAAAGAGTCCTGGAGACTGGACTGTTGGTGAAGAGAATGGGTCAAGGCACTTCCCATTCTTAGATCTAGTTTTGAATGATTTAGAGTAGGTGTTGTGAATACAACTTATCTCTAAATAAGGTTTATTAATATAGGGCCACAAATTTGTAGTTTTCTGTAGATTGCTAGTTATTAAGTGGAAAATAGGGGACTACAAATGAACCCAAACAACCAGATTCTCATAACAATAAGTAAGAAATAACTTTACTTGAAAAGTTAAACAGTCTGTAACATGAGTAATTGAAGAAAAGCAGTTCAGATAAGACACAGAAAATCCATATGATGCATGAATATAGAATATATGCAGTTGGTGAACATACAAATAAATAAGAATAATTTAAAAAATACAATAGTTAAGATTATATTGAAGACCATTAATAAGTAGTTAACTTACTAGGGCAGAAAATCTGTATCTAAAGGAGCATTTGGAGATTGCAGATAGAAACCCCTGCATGGAGGCATACCCAGCACTTGGGGAGAGCATCCTGGTGCCAAATCCTGATTTTACTGTCTTTTATAGCGATACAATGATCTTGATGTACATGAGGTAATCGGATGCTTTACCATTTTATTTCAATCCAAATGATCTTAGACTTGCAAGTATAGGCTACTTTGTGAAGCAATTTCTTTTGCCTGATTTTTGCCTGTGGAAGGTCTCTGTCTCTCAGACCCACCTGTCTCTAAGATCTCGGCTTTTTCCCTGTTGTCTAACTTCCTAGTCACCTAAGTAAAAGTAAGCTGATTTAAGCTGCTTGTGCAGACTGGTACGTGCTAGATTGCTATCTTTCTTATTCTATCTCCAGGTAGTTATCAAATATTATTTGCAAAATTACCTTATACTAAATAGTGCACTTACTACCGACTAAAAGAGTGGTGAGTAAATGATAGCTTTATATCCCTCCTGCAAACTACAAATATTCATATAAAGGACATAAACCCAACAGTAAACAAAGCCTTTCGGGTATATCAGTTACAAGTCAATAATATTCACAGAGGGTTTTGACTTACTTTCCTCTGTAATGATATGTAAATCAAGATATGATATCTTTTCCAAAAAGTTACTTAGAATACAGTTGTGGTTTTTTTTGCCTGTGTTGATGGAAGCTCGAAAAATAAAATTCCTTGCTGAAGTGCTTTATTAACGTTCTTACTGCTCAGTGGCGCGGTCTGTTGTTTGTGTCCTGCAAATTAATAGCATCAAGGCCAGTTGCCCGGAGACACCGTAAGTATTTCTGTGTTTAGAAATGAAAGGAGCTCTGGGAATTATATGAAAAATATGTTTAATTAAGTAGGGACAAGGAGGGAATTAAATGCATTTAAGGACACTTTAGAAGGCTCCTCGCTTTATGTGTTTGTAGCTGGTGCGGAAGCTGACCCGCTAAATTGAAGCTGCTGTCCAATTCCATTCTTATTTTCTCAACTAAATACATATTCAGCTCAAAACCAATATGATGAGTGGGAGTAAATTTGGCCAGGAGATCGAGGCTTATGTTGTTGGTTTTTTTGTTTATTCCAGTTGACTCTACCCAGATTTACTCCATAAGCAAATATGGAGTCTCTCTCCTGACTCAGAGTTACCGTAACTTGGCGAGAAATGCCTGGAGTTGTATAAACTGTGTCGCTGTTCACCCAACCCCATGCCAACTGTCTCTGTTGTAGTCACTTTCCCCACTTCTCAAACAGCTTGCGAGGGAAAAATTCATACAAAGCAGCGCTCCGATTTGAAAAATAATAGGAATTCCTTTACAAATATTCTTCTGCATTAAGATATACTTCTGAGCCTGTTGTGCATAGTGATACAGCCTATTTCTGGTGAGAGATGCTCTTGCACCTACAAATCTCCTAGGCTGGCCTGAGAGCAGCTCCTCAGCAGCGATGAAGCAAGGGATTTGTGCTCTTTGGAGAGTCGGTCGCTCCTGCAGGTGCGTGCTTCTCCTTCCCCTTGTGCCCTGTCAAAATACCACGGTCAAGCGACATGGCAGACAGCTGAGGTAGCTTTTGGAAAGTTTTATTGCAGTGCTTTGTTAATCAAAATTTTAAAAAGGGGTGAAGATCAGGAGTTATGAAGACGCATTGTAACTTAACAAGTGTTATGCTTGCTACGCCTATAGAAATGTGTAATGAGTACTGTTAACAACTAAGATTTATTAGTTACTTGAAGCATGCTGAGCTGCCTAAAACTTTCCTGCTGTTCTACATCTGATGATTTTTAGTATGTACCACTGAACAAATGCAGCCCTTATTTCCCCGTTCAGACCACAAAAACCTCCCTTCTCTTTACAGCATCAAGAATAGGGATTTCCTCTTCTTTAGCTTACAAGGACCTAGTGACCATTAGAAACAGAGCAGAGAAGTTCAAAGCCCATGACTCCTTTTTGACTTCAGCTTTAGAAGCAGCAAGCTCAGCAAAGAGTCGCTCTGCCCAGAAAGTGTGGGAAGGTAGCTGAGTGGTCAGTATTGGTTTAACTGCTGGCTCATTTCTGAAGGCTGATCTTTTGAAAGGTCTGGATGATGATAATAAGAATGTGAATTTATCAAATGGCTCAATGTTTGAAGTGAAGCATCACATCACAGCATTTGTCAGATATGGACCTCGACCAGTTATGGATAAAGGAGGTTTACACCTACAGCAAGGAAAATATAGGAAATGTATCCAAATTTTCTGAAGGAGAAATGGACAAAAAGAACAAATATATCACGTGCTATCTGTTGGTATCATACAGGTGTATGATGAAGAACTTGTCTCTGAGTACGTTCTCTGACTTTTGAGATTTTATATTTAACTACAACTCACTTTACCTTTTTGTCTGGGTAACTCCTTTTCCTGTAATCTTGAAGTGGCTGAATGATTCATCTTTTAATTTGAGTCTTTACCCACCTGAGCGTGCACGCAGTGTCCAGGAGAATGAGAATCTGCAGCCCGTTTTGACAGAATTCTGAACTCCACTAAAGCCTCAAACATGGTTCTTGCTGAGCTTCCAAACTCTGTGCCACAGAACAGATGAGCCTGGAAGCAACTTCTGGAGATTGTCTAGTCCAACCCCCTTGCTCACAGCAGAGTTACCCAGAGCAGGTTGCTCAGGACCGTGCCTAGTCGTGTTTTTGAATATCTGCAAGGATGGAGACTCCACAACCTCTCTGGGCAACCCGTACCAGGGTTTGATCACCCACAAAGTAAAAAGTTTTTTCTTATGTTTTAATGGAAATGACCTCAGGACCTTTTCTGCCGAAGTGGTTTCCAGACGGTCAGCTCCCGGCATGTCCTGGTGCGTGGGGTTATCCCTCAGGTGCCGGACTTCCCATTTCTCTTTGTTGAACTGCATGAGGTTCGTGTCAGCCCGTTACTCCAGCCTGTCCAGGTCCTTCTGACTGGCCACACAACCATCTGGAGTACCCTGCCAATTTTGTAACATCTGCAAATGGAATGAGAAAACCAGTATTTGAGACTTGGAAAAGTCATGTGTTTGACCGGTACAGCATCTGAAACGTATCAGTGTAGCAGGAGCTGAAATGGGGGGTTGACAGAGTTAGCAGCTCTTTTACTGTCTCTGACCTGTTACAGCGCTTGCAAGAATGACTGGCACGGTCTTCTCAAATTCATCATTTTCTGGCGGTTTTTAGAACTCAAACTTTAAAATGATGTAAAACCTGTGCACTTTTAAAAGAGCCGTAACAAGACATTCAAATAAGCCCCCTTTGTCAAGTTTACATATCAAGTAAGAAAATTTAATTAACCCTAAGATCTTCCCACTAAATGTGCCCCCCAAATAACTGTAATCTCTTAATTAAAAAGACATGGCTGAGTTAATCACTTTAAATATTTAATTATATTGTTAAACAGAAGGAAGGGTACAGTAGTTGAAGTACTAACTGGGGGGACTTCTTTACTGGGTTTCTGACTTTGCTGGGGGTTTTTTGTGACTTGACATAGGCCTGCTAGCAGAGAATTGGCGGAGAAAGCCTGAATCATTCAGTCAGGCTTCCCACAATGAGAAGAACCGTAGAGTAGACATCTCATGTAGTAGGGTCCCTAAAATACTCTTTTTATGTGCCCCCACTCACTGCAAACCTCAAACTCATCCCTGAACTGATAGGAAACACTGGGCCTATAGTAAAAGGTAAAGAAGCCCAGGTTATATTGGTGGCTGTCTCTCTGACTTTATACTTGTTAGATGATAATTTAATACCACCTGTATTTGACAAGGCTGGATACAAAGGTCTCCGCAGAACTGTTGTTGCAGTCTTGGTAGACTTGGCAAGATCAGATTTGTAGGAGAAGGTGTGGGTTTGTTTGGTTTTTTATTAGACCAACCAGCATGGCTGGAAAAAGAAACATCAAAAAGCTTCTGTGCACGGATGCCCTTCTTCCAGTAAGAAATAGAAGCAGCAAACTTCAAAGCTTAAACGCAGACTGAGATAGATACAAATCATTAGATACCTGTCAATTAGCCCAACTGAGAAACAGGTATGGTATCTATGGGATAGATGGAAAATTACCAGGGAGAAACAGGTTAAGATTATGATCTTTTCATTGCAAGGTAGGTAATTTCATTTCCAGACTGTGCAACAGCGTGAAGTTAATGCAGAGAGAGATTATGATTTGTCACAAACCCAGCACCTGTATTGGATCTCCGGTGTTTGGTGTCCAAGAGTTATGTATTGCATTGCCAAGAGTTACCTTCTGAAGATGTTTTGTATGTCTCCCTTGAGGTTTAGGACTGAGAGATCAAAGGTAAAGTGACTGTTTTGTGTGTTTCCCTTCTGAAAGTCATACAAGCGTTGAGCTGGTCTACGGTAGCTTTGATTTTGGTTGATATCTAGAAAGTAGACCGTCTTACACCTAATTTCCCTGGAAAGCTCCGTGCAGTAGCATCCGTGTGATGTCTAGGAAGACAGACTTGCAATGGCAGCATCGAGGCAATGACGTTCTTTCATTCCCAGTCTGCCTCCAGTTTTATACACAATAGCCTCCTTGTTGGTGTCTTCTCTCACAACTGCGGTTTCAGCTCTTCCCTCCGCTGTTTTTTAGACGGGAGGACCTAACAAAGAAGCTGTATTTCACTAGATAGCACAACCTTGCTACTTTTAAACGGCAAGAGTATCTCTACAGTGTTGCTGTGAAACTTCGAAGGTACCAGTTTTCTAGAAGGAATTTTGGACTGTGCGTCCTAGAGGAGCTACCTATGGGGGTGAATGTCCTCAACGTTTTCTCCTGGTTAATTAGCTGAAAATGTAATATGATGGCTTGCCTTTTTGTGTATCCCACTTTGAAAAGCCTGTCTCTTCCCACGCGCTGTGGAGGATACCTAGGCGCTTGCATAGTTTTAGCCCATAATATCTCTCTGATGCGACTTCACCTTTATAAAGTAATTATAATGCCTCCTTATCTCACAAGGGGTTGCATGGCTGGACCTACTGAATCACAATGAGATTCTCGGGGACAAAGGTCTGTAAACCACGCTGTGAGGAATAAATAGAGAACAGCTTGAAATTTTTAAATGGCAGAGAAGCAGAAGCATAAGGTATTAGTGTTATTACTGTTGTCTGCCCTACAAAAAGAGACACAACAGACAAGCCATATGAACGGCTCTTACTTGGCGTTTCGGGAAGTAACAAAAGAAGAAAAGGAGGGAAAAAAGTAAAATCTGCATGCAAGAGCACAGTGTAAGCGCTCCGTAAGCTGTGGGCTGTGCTGTGTATGCCAGCCGGCCAGGCGTGAAATCGGGGAGGGACTTTGCAAGTGAAGCAGCGCTTTCTTCTGTTCCTTCTTTGGGGAACTCCCAGGTTCAGGGAGGTGAAAAATCGGACACGGGCTCTAAAGGACAAATCGCTAAGGCTATGAGACATTGTCTGACGGCAGTTTAAACAGAATTATATCAACACGGTGTAAAACACATGAAACGCATTCTTTTCTCAATTATGCCTCAACCTTATCCACAGTCCACTAGTTGCTGGCAGGAGTGGACTGCAGAGAGAGAAAGGCAAGCTTTTCCTGACGATACAAAAAAGGGAAAAGCTGGTTGAAAACATTTCGGTCTGATACAGCAGCAGAAGGGATTTTAGGGCAAGGTAATGAATCATCAGTAAATCACTGATGGGTAAAGCTCTTACCCAGGTATTTAAACTTGGCAGCTTGCCTAAATGCCGCCGGGTTTCATGCCGCGGAGGTGTGTGTGCGGGCTGGACGCAGGCATCTCCTGCAACCATGCTCAGCTGCTCGCTTACCCGTCTGCTGAGCCAGAGGGAGGGAAAAAACTCCACTCCCAGGTTGGCCTAGGCTTCAGCAAGGAAAAACCCTTCTTAAGATTTAAATTTAAGGTTTTTCCATTCAATTTAAAAAAATAATAACATTGTGTTAGATCGTTGCATTGAGGACTCATAACAAAACTAGAAAAACAATCATCCTTGGTTTTTTTTATTCATCATGCCAGAACTTCTAAAATGAAAATTGTCTGATCTGTGTCGCCGATATGGCAGAATATAATCCATTCTGCACTGTTTCATTGTCCGCTGCTATATATAATCAGTTTTATACACACGCATTAGGGTATTCTTATTATATTTTCTTATTTGTAATAAGGTGGTGTTTTTTTAACGCTGAAGACTGAACCTGCTGTGAGAACTGTTGTCTCAGAGGAGCCATCCTGGTGTAAAATGCTTCATCAACTCTCTCTCAGATTAACAGTACTCTGTTGGCCGTTTGATACAATAACAAAGCGTGAACCTTTTTCTGTCGTCTTTTGCATCCTGTTTTTATTTCGGGGCTCACATAGGCTGCAGAAATAATCCAAGCCTAGGGGCAGCTAGCTGCTCTTGCAGCACAGAGATTAAACACTCTGGAATGCCTTTCCCGAAAAAAAACCTTACTTTGTTTACCATGAATCTTACAAATCCTAAATAATATTACCAAGACAGCATATCATGCCCCCCCCCCCCCCCCACACACACCAGCAAA